>NC_056743.1:180204335-180504335 GCF_019279795.1 Protopterus annectens
AGTGGTTGAGCCTTTGTAAAACTGGATCCTGTGGCTGTGTGATCTCTCTTTGATGTTGCTCTACCCAAGACCAGGATTTTTGTGTGTCAGCTCTCTAAGCAGTGCTGAAAGTTGGCTCAAGTCTGAAATAAACTTACCTAGATAGCTGACCATGCCAAGAAACATTGCAGGGCTTGAACATTGTCTGGAGCTGGCGTCTTGAGAATGGCTGTTTGCTTTGAAGGGTCTGGTCGAAGGCCTGTACTCATAAAATAAATGACCAACATAAGTAACTTCTTGTAGCCTGAATTTGCATTTCTGTGGCTTGAGCTTAAGATTCACTTGATGTGCCCTTTCTAGAACTTTTCTGAGGTTTCTGTCATGTTCAGCTTCACCATGACCTCCTTACTAGTATATATATAATAGGACAAGGAAACCCAAAAAAAATTGCTCCACTGCACACTGAAAGACTTAATTTGCAGAATTTATCCCAAATGGCATTGTAAGACATCTGTACCTGCCAAACGGAGTACTGAATGTAGTGAGCAATGATGATTTTTTTGTTAAGCTGAATTTGCCAAAATGAACTCTTTGCATCTAAGACAGAAAAAGCAGTGGGATTTTGCATCAAGGCTGCCACTTCGACTGTGCACATTGGATGATGAGGTCTTTTTAGTGCTTTGTTCAAACCTCATGGATCAATACATATTCGGATGTCATCTGAGCTTTTCTTATCAGCTACCACCATGGAAGATACCCATTCAGTTGGAGTTGCAACTGGGCAAATCACACCTTGTCACGCCATTTTATCTAGCTCGGCTTTGACTCTGTCCTGCATGGCTATTGGAAGTTTTCATGCTGGCCTGATAACTGGACTGATCTCTGTATTTGACTTCATGAAGTACACAACTGGAAGTTTGCCTAGTCTGTCTTTGAAAAGATCAGCATAGGTAGAAAAAATGTACTGGGCGAAAATAGAGTAGTGCTTTTTTAAGCTAACTTGGTGGACTTCCTTATTAAATGGAAAGAGTCCCAATTTCAAACTGTGAGCCCTAATAATGACTGGACATGCCTCTTGTCCACATAAAATAAATCGTTGCTTCTTCCAGCAGAGTAACATGAAAGCACTACTGAGCCTTCAGTCTGAATTTTTTCACCTCTATAAGCAACAAGCTTCGCACACCTTGCTAAATCAATCCTTTTACTGTGACATACTCTAGCAAATGTTTCAGATGACATAATGTTGCACTTGGAACCTGTATCTGCTTTGAGATGTTCATCGTGCATACAGCTGCAGTAGTCACAGATGGGTTCTCTGCCATCTGGCGGGTCCTCAGTCGGCCGAATTCCAAAGTCTAGGTCCGGCGTCGGTTGTTGTCGCTTTCTTTCCTGACGTCAGTGTGACAGGGGTATATAAGACACAGCCGACGCCATTTTCTTCAGTCTTTTTTGCCGCACGGTGCCCGAAGCAGAAGCAGTTCACAAGTGCCGGTCGGCCAGCTCCTGAATTTACGAAAAATTGGAAACCGAAGTCTTCTTTAAAGCTAAGTACACCGTTGGGGAAACTTTTCTTGCCTCAAACCGATGTCAGACAAAGTTAACAATTGTATTTCTTGTGGGAAGCAAATACCGCATAAGGATTTCCATTCCCTCTGCATACCTTGTTTAGGCCCAGACCACGACGTCTCGGGCTGTCGCTTGCTACTTTCAATAAACGCACTATTAAGCGTCGGGCGGAGTTCGCCCAACACTTTTTTGGTAAAGCCTTTGATTATAAATTGTCGCCGGAGACTCCGACTACCGTTTTGTCCAAAAAACGCAAGGACAAGGACCGACCGAAGCCCGCGGTCTCCACTGACACCACGCCAAAACTGGCTACGTGGTCGGTTCTCAGCGAGACGCCTATGCAGCCCCTGACTACCGGCGACACTTCTTTGGCGGTGTCTTCTGTAACCGAGACGCAGGTACCGCCCATACCCAGACTACAACCACTGAAGCCACTGTGAGTGTTGAGCCTCCCTAATGGACAGGTCCACTTCCACCCATAGTGTCTTTAGACCTCATCTTCCTTTTCCATTAAGGCCTTTACTAAGTCCAAATCAGCTATGCATCCCAAGAGGCCTGTTGCACAGGGCCCATCTCCAGGCCCCATGCCTAAAAAGCAGATGCTAAAATGGCTGAGGATTTAATTACTCTTATCAGGGTTCCCAACCCCTCCAGACAAGAGACCCAGAGTGGAGGAAGATTCTCCCTCTTCTGACCAGGGCTCCATTTTTCAGAACATTCTGATGTAGAGGAACACTTGTACTCCCTTTTGAAGATTCTGATGCAGAGCAGTCCATTCCTTCTGTATCTCCCCAGAGGATTTTTCTTTGGGAAACCTTGCACCTTGAGGGAACACTTTCATTGGGAAGGCCAAGACTTTTCTGATTCCAAGAAAAGACTTAGGGAATTTCTTTTGTTACCTCAACACAGACCTCTGGCGATACCTCCTGTCTTGGACATACTTGATGATGTTTATTCGGAGGCTTGCCTTAATCCGATTCCTGCCTTCTGCCCCAGTCAAGCCTGATAGGTACTACAGAGTTCCTAACTCTCACCAATTTCTTTACAAAAGCCATAATGCTGACCCTGAAGCCATTTCTCAAGGCCCCAAGGGAATGAAGGCCTCTACTGCTAAGAATCCACTACCTTCGAGAGAGTCTAGATCCTTAGAAAGGTGGGGAAAAAGGTATATACCTCGGCCACCCTAGCCATGAGGGCCTTAAATTGTCAGTTCATATGCTTAAATATCAGCAGTTTCTGTTATCACAATTAAGAAATAAAATGTCTCAACCTGAACAACCAGATTTGAAGGAGTTGCAGGATATGATGCATAGTACAGAACAAGTGGGTAAACACACCTTACAATGTGGCTATGATGCCTTAGAGGCCTCAAGTAGAGCTGCTGTTACAGGATCAGTCATTCGTAGACATGCCTGGCTTAGGGAACAAATCTTGCCTGATCATGTTAAAGCTAAACTACTAGATGCTCCTTTACAAAAGGATGTACTATTTGGTACTAATGCTGAGGAGATACTACGGAAAATGGAAGAAAAAGCTAAATCTATGGAAACTGTCAAAGCTTTTCTACAGGTTCAACCACCACGTTTTAGCACAGACAAGCCCCAAAGAGGTAGATACAGGCACACAAGGGGCAGAGGACAATCTCAAGGATCATATAGAGGCAGACAATGGCAAACTCCAGCACCAACAGGTGGCGAAGACAGTGCACAACAATACAGAAAACAAACCCAATGACTTTCTCCTTTTCATGCCAAGCAAGTCTCAGCTGGCAGCACCCTTGGGAGGAAAGCTGGCATTATTTACAAGAAATTGGCATATTATCACAACAGACAAATGGATCCTGGACATTATAAACAGAGGCTACAGATTTCATTTTCACAGTCTTCCAAAAATGAGAGGCATGCCAAACCTGCCCCACAATCAAAGGGCAGAGGCACAAATACAAATTTCAAAGCTCATGGACATGAAAGCTATTCAAGAGGTACCTACTCACGAACAAGGCCAAGGTTTTTATTCCAGACAATTTCTGGTACCAAGGAAAGGAACCGACTGGAGACCCATTTTGGACTTATCCATCCTAAACACATTTCTACTCGTACCAAAATTCAAGATGCTCACATTACAGCAGCTTCTTCCCATGCTGGGCAAGGAGTTTTGGCTGGTAACATTGGACCTCAAGGAGGCATACCTGCATGTCCCAATCAGACAAAGCTGCAGAAGATACCTCAGATTTCTTGCAGGTTCAATCCACTATCAATTCTCTGCATTGCCCTTTGGCTTATCTACTGCGCCCAGAGTATTCACGAAATGCCTGGCATCAGTAATTGCCTACTGCAGACTTCAAGGGATACAAAGTTACCCTTATTTGGACGACTGCCTGATCAAGCGGACAGCAAGCACATACTTCTGGAACATTTGGCTTATGTAACACGGTTATTGAATTCTCTGGGATACACAGTCAGCAAAGAAATCCAGGCTAACACCATCTCAGAAAATAACTTTCCTGGGTGCCAACTTGGACACAAACACCCAGATGGCCTATCTCACGCCAGAAAACAGGGGCAACTAACTCAGTACTTCAAAATACTAGCAAATTGTACCAGGCTCACTGCAAGGAAAATCCTGCAGGCTCTGGGCTTCATGGCATCTTGCATTCTTTTAATCCCATGTGCAAAATTGCACATGAGGAAACTTCAGTGGTACCTAAAACCTATGGTCTCAACACAGCCACAGTTTGGAAACAATAATACCAATAATCCCATGTTTGCAAAAGGAATTTCTATGGTGGGCCCAAGCATGTCAAACAAACACAGGTCTTCCATTCTGCAAGCCTCAAGCAAATCAAGTCATCACAACAGGCGCCTCAGACTCGCCTGGGGCACATGACAGACAGGTGCATTCAGGGCAAATGGTCCCAAAAGGAAAAGCACCTTCACATCAATCAAAAAGAAATGCTAGCAGTGATAAATGCAATTACAGCTTTCAAGGACCTCCTGCATCCAGGGCAATTATTGGTAAGAACAGACAACACCACAGTAATGTGGTACATAAACAAACAAGGAGGAACACATTCATACCCCCTGTTCAGACTAGCCATGTCACTCTGGAACATGGCTCTGGAATGGCAAATCGAACTTCAAGCACAGTACTTGCCAGGTTTGGAAAACACGCTGGCAGACAATCTAAGCAGAATTATGACAGACCCACACGAATGGAAGTTGCATCCTCAAGTGTTTACAAAGATAATCCAAGCGTGGGGAAGGCCAGACATAGATCTCTTCGCCTCCCACAGGAATCATCAATTGGAAAAGTTCTGTTCAAGGACCTTTCATCCAAAGGCCTGGAGAGTGGACGCCCTTTCTTTCAGTTGGGCAGCATGGACAGTTTACGCTTTCCCACCTTTGCCTTTTCTGCCCAAGGTGCTCTTGAAAGCAAGAGCAGACAGACTGAAGATGATACTGATTGCTACAGACTGGCCAAGACAACACTGGTACCCACTCCTGAGGAGCCTAACGCATACTCCTCCCTGGTCTCTACCTCTAATGCCTCTTCTACTGACTCAACACAGCTACAAAATTCTTCACAGTCAGCTGAAAACTCTCAATCTCGCTGCATGGAAAATTCCTTAACACCACAACAGTCCCTACTCTCCAAAGAGGTGCAGGATGTCATTTTGGAGGCCGGAAGGCCATCTACTAGAAAGGCTTACTCTGCAAAATGGAAACGGTTTTGCTCTTGGAATGAGAAAAAAGGCCAGGATCCTAGAAAACTGAATTTGCCTCAGATATTACAGTACCTAGCTGAGCTGTTGAACAGTGGACTTTCATTTTCCTCCATAAAAATTCATGCCTCAGCCATTTCTGCAGAATTCAACACTGATCCACCCTTATTCTCTCACCCACTCTTAAGACAGTTCCTCAGAGGGGCTAAGAATATAAGACCTCCAAGGAAACAACTAATACCAGCCTGGGATCTTAATTACATTCTAGAAAAATGAACATTGCCTCCTTTTGAACCAGCTGCCTCAACAGATTTGCAATATTTGTCCTGGAAAACAGCTTTCCTTCTGGCCATTACCTCAGCTCGTAGGGTTTCGGAACTACAAGCCCTCATGGCTGTGCAGCCTTTTCTCATCTTCCATCAGGACAGGGTTTCCCTTCGAACCAATCCATTTATGCCTAAAGTGGTATCCAGGGTAGCTTTAAATCAAGCCATACACTTACCTACCTTTTACCCCAATCCTCAAAATAAAGGGGAAAGACTGCTACATTCCTTAGACATCCATAGACAGCTACGTTATTATTTGGACAGAACAAAGCCTTTCAGGAAATCAGAACAACTTTTTGTGTCCTATGCTGTAGGAGCTCAAGGGAAGCCAGTTACCAAACAGACAATTTCAAAATGGATAGGCCACTGCATATGGTTTTGTTACTCCTTTCATGGAAAATCTGTCCCTTCAGGCATCAGATCCCACTCCACCAGGGCCACAGCTACCTCTACAGCCTTCCTCAGAGGAGTTCCTACCAAAGATATTTTGGAGGCAGCCACTTGGAGTTCTGTGCACACCTTCACCAAACACTACCACCTGCCTTTATACTCCAAAACTAGAGCAGGCTTTGCCACTGCTGTGTTGCAGGGCATTCTGGCTCATCCCAGATGTTCATCGTGCATACAGCTGCAGTAATCACAGATGGGTTTTCAGCCGTCAGGCGGTCCCTCGGTCGGCCGAATTCCAAAGTCTTGGTCCGCGTCGGTTGTCGCTAAACACTCTTCTGGCGTCAGTAAGGCCAGAGTATATAAGACACAGCCGGCGCCATGTTCTTCAGTCTTTTTTGCCGCGCGGTGCCCGAAGCAGAAGCAGTTCGCAAGTGCCGGTCGGCCAGCTCCTGAATTACGGAAAAAAAAAAAAATTGGAACCGAAGTCTTCTTTAAAGCTAAGTACCCGTTGAAACTTTTCTTGCCTCAGACCGATGTCAGAAAAAGTTAATAATTGTATTTCTTGTGGGAAGCAAATACCGCATAAGGATTTCCATTCCCGTTGCATACCTTGTTTGGGCCCAGACCACGACGTCTCGGGCTGTCGCTGGCGCTACCTTCAATAAACACACTATCAAGCGTCGGGCGGAGTTCGCCCAACACTACTTTGGTAAAGCTTTTGATTATAAGATGTTGTCGGACACTCCGACTACCGTTTGTCCAAAAAGCGCAAGTAAAAAGGACCGACACGAGACCCGGTCCCTGCCGACACGCCAAAACAGGCTACACGTGGTCCGGTTCTCACCGAGCGCCTTTGCAGTCCCTGACTACCGACGACACTCCTTTGGCGGTGTTCTCTGTACCCGAGACCGCTGGGTCCTCGGTCCTTTCCCAGACTACATCCGAAGCCCCTGCTAATGTCGAGCCTACTAATGTGGACAGGTCCACCTCCACCCATGGTGTATTTAGGCCCTCATCTTCTTTTTCAATAAAGGCTTTTACTAAATCCAAATCAGCCAGGCATCCCACGAGGCCTGTTGCACAGGGCCCATCTCCTGGACCCATGCCTAAGAAACAGATGCTTAAAATGGCTGAGGATTTAATTACTCTTATCAGAGGTTCTCAGCCCCCTCCTGACAAGAGATCCAGAGTGGAGGAAGAATCTCCCTCTTCTGATCAGGGATCCATTTTATCAGAACATTCTGATGCAGAGGAACACTCTTACTCCCCTTTTGAGGATTAGGATGCAGAACAGTCCATTCCTTCTGTATCCCTCCTGAGGATTTTTCTTTTGGGGAAACCTTGCACACTTTGAGGGAACACTTCCATTGGGAAGGCCAAGACTTTTCAGATTCCAAGAAAAGACTTAGGGAATTTCTTTGGTTACCTCAGCACAGACCTCTGGCTATACCCCTGTTTTGGATGTACTGGATGATGTCTATTCGAGGCTTGCCTTAACCCTGATTCTCTGCCTCCTGCACCAGTAAAACCTGATAGGTATTACAGAGTACCCAGCTCTCACCAATTTCTCTACAAAGGCCATAATGCTGACCCTGAAACCATTTCACAAGGCCCCAAGGGATTAAAGGCCTCCACTGCCAAGAATCCACTCCTGCAGAAAGGGAATCCAGATCTCTAGAAAGGTGGGGTAAAAAGGTATATACCTCGGCCACCCTAGCCATGAGGGCTTTAAACTGTCAGTTTCATATGATTAAATATCAACAGTACCTGTTATCACAATTAAGGAACAAAATGTCTCAACCTGAACAACCAGATTTAAAAGAGTTACAGGATATGATGCATAGTGGAGCAAGTGGGTAAACACACCTTACAATGTGGTTATGATGCCCTAGAGGCTTCCAGTAGAGCGGCTGCCACAGGATCAGTCATTCGCAGGCATGCCTGGCTTAGGAACAAAATTTACCTGATCATGTGAAAGCTAAACTTCTTGATGCTCCTTTACAAAAGGATGTATTATTTGGTACTAATGCTGAGGACATACTACGGAAAATGGAAGAAAAAGCCAAATCTATGCAAACTGTCAAGGCTTTCTTACAGGTCCAACCACCACGTTTAGCAGAAATTGGCCTTCAAAAACTGGTCCTTTCCAGCCACTGATAAGCCCCAAAGAGGCAGATACAGGCGCACAAGGGGCAGAGGGCAATCACAAGGATCATATAGAGGCAGACAATGGCAATCTCCAGCACCAAGAGGTGGTGAAGACAGTGCACAACAATACAGGAAGCAAACCCAATGACTCCCTCATTTCCATGCCAAGCAAGTCTCAGCTGACAGCACCTTTGGGAGGGAAACTAGCATTATTTGCAAGCAATTGGCATATTGTCACAACAGACAAATGGATACTGGACATTATAAACAGAGGCTACAAATTTCAATTTCACACTCTTCCAAAAATGAGAGGCATGCCAAACCTGCCACAAAATCAAAGGGCAGAGGCACAGGCACAACTGCAAATTTCAAAGCTCCTAAACATGAGAGCTATACAAAAGGTACCTACACTCCAACAAGGTCAAGGTTTTTATTCAAGACTTTTTCTGGTACCAAGAAAAGGAACCGACTGGAGACCCATTTTGGACTTATCCATCCTAAACACATTCCTACTCGTGCCAAAATTCAAGATGCTCACATTACAGCAACTTCTTCCCATGCTGGGCAAGGAGTTTTGGCTGGTAACATTGGACCTCAAGGAGGCATACCTGCATGTCCCAATCAGACAAAGCTGCAGAAGATACCTCAGATTTCTTGCAGGTTCAATCCACTATCAATTCTCTGCATTGCCCTTTGGTTTATCTACTGCGCCCAGAGTATTCACAAAGTGCCTGGCATCAGTGATTGCCTACTGCAGACTTCAAGGGATACAAATTTACCCTTATCTGGATGACTGCCTGATCCAAGCGGACAGCAAACGCATACTACTGGAACATCTGGCTTATGTGACACGGTTACTGCTTTCTCTGGGATATACCATCAACAAGGAGTAATCAAGACTAACACCATCTCAGAAAATAACCTTCCTGGGTGCCAACTTGGACACAAACACCCAGATGGCAGATCTTACCCCAGAAAAACAAGGGCAACTATCTCAGTACTTCAAAACACTAGCAAAAAGTACCAGGCTTACTGCAAGGAAAATCCTGCAGGCTCTGGGATTCATGGCATCTTGCATTCTTCTAATCCCATGTGCAAAGCTGCATATGAGGAAACTTCAATGGTACCTAAAAAATCTATGGTCTCAACACAGTCACAGTTTGGAAGCAATTATATCAATAATTCCATGTTTGCAAAAGGAATTTCTATGGTGGGCCCAAGCATGTCAAGTAAACACAGGCCTTCCATTCTGCAAGCCTCAAGCAAAACAAGTCATAACCACAGGCGCCTCAGATTATGCCTGGGGAGCACATGAAGGACAGGTGCATTCAGGGCAGATGGTCCCAAAAGGAAAAGCACCTTCACATCAATCAAAAAGAAATGCTAGCAGTGATAAATGCAATTACAGCTTTCAAGGACTTCCTGCATCCAGGACAATTACTGATAAGAACAGACAACACCCCAGTAATGTGGTACATAAACAAACAAGGAGGAACACATTCATACCCCTTGTGCAGACTAGCCATGACTCTTTGGAACTTGGCTCTGGAAAGACAAATCGAACTTCAAGCACAGTACTTGCCAGTACTGGAAAACATACTGGCAGACACTCTAAGCAGAAATATGACAGATCCACACGAATGGAAGTTACATCCTCAGGTGTTTACAGAGATAATCCAAGCGTGGGGGAGGCCAGACATACATCTTTTTGCCTCCCACGGGAACCATCAACTGAAAAAGTTTTGTTCAAGGACCTTTCATCCAAAGGCCTGGAAAGTGGACGCCCTTTTATTCAGTTGGACAGCATGGACAGTTTATGCATTCCCACCTCTGCCCCTTCTGCCCAAGGTGCTTTTGAAAGCAAGAACAGACAAACCGAGGATGATACTGATTGCTCCAGATTGGCCAAGGCAACACTGGTATCCACTCCTGAGGAGCCTAACACATACTCCTCCCTGCTCCCTGCCTCTAATGCCTCTCCTACTGACTCAGAACAGCTACAAAACTCTTCACAGTCAGCTGAAAACACTCAACCTCGCTGCATGGAAAATTCCTTGACACCACAACAGTCCCTACTCTCCAAAGAGGTGCAGGATGTCATTTTGGAGGCCAGAAGACCATCTACTAGAAAGGCTTACTCTGCAAAATGGAAGCGGTTTTGCTGTTGGAATGAGAAAAGAGGCCGGGACCCTAGAAAATTGAACTTGCCTCAGGTTTTACAGTACCTAGCTGAACTGCTGAACAGTGGACTTTCATTTTCTTCCATAAAAATACATGCCTCAGCCATTTCTGCAGAATTCAACACGGATCCTCCTTTATTCTCTCACCCACTCTTACGACAGTTCCTCAGAGGGGCTAAGAATATAAGACCTCCAAGGAAGCAACCAATACCAGCCTGGGACCTTAATTACATACTAGAAAATTAACATTGCCTCCCTTTGAACCTGCTGCCTCAACAGATCTGCAACATTTGTCCTGGAAAACAGCTTTCCTTCTGGCCATCACTTCAGCTCGTAGGGTTTCTGAACTACAGGCCCTCATGGCGGTGCAGCCCTTCCTCATCTTCCATCAGGACAGGGTTTCCCTTCGTACCAACCCATCTTTTATGCCAGAAGTGGTATCCAGGGTAGCCTTAAATCAAGCCATACACCTACCTACCTTTTATCCTAACCCTCAAAACAAAGGGGAGAGGCTGCTTCACACTTTAGACATCCATAGGCAGCTACGTTTATTATTTGGACAGAACAAAGTCCTTCAGGAAATCAGAACAACTTTTTGTGTCCTATGCCGTAGGGGCTCAAGGGAAACCAGTTACCAAACAGACCATTTCCAAGTGGATTGTCCACTGCATACGGTTTTGTTATTCCTATCATGGGAAATCTGTCCCTACTGGTATCAGATCTCACTCCACCAGGGCCACAGCCACCTCTACAGCCTTCCTCAGAGGCGTTCCTACTAAGGATATTTTGGAGGCAGCCACTTGGAGTTCTGTACATACCTTCACAAACACTACCACCTACCCTTATACTCCAGAACAAGAGCAGGCTTTGCCACTGCTGTTTTGCAGGGCATTCTGGCTCAACCCAGTTCCTCATAGTACCTACCACCCTATGCATAGCTTTGGGACTCTACCCATCTGTGATTACTGCAGCTGTATGCACGATGAACATAGTACAGTTTTGTACCTACCATAAATGTAGATGTTCGAGTGCTAATACAGCTGCAGTACAGGTTCCTCCCTCCTTCCCCACTTGGTAAAGGCATGGGGCCTAACAACCTCTTCATACCACCTGACTGGGTTATCCTGCTATGTTTTATTTGCTTGCTTACACTGATTTTGCATTACATTGCATTGCCTGCATATGTAGATAAGCCTTATTTATGTATTGCCTTCCTTTTGGGGGCACCTGACATCTGGGGCAAGAAAGACTGAAGAACATGGCGTCGGCTGTGTCTTATATACTCTGGTCTTACTGACGTCAGTAGAGTAAGCGACGACAACCGACGCCGGACCAAGACTTTGGAATTCGGCCGACCGAGGGACCGCCTGACAGCTGAAAACCCATCTGTGATTACTGCAGCTGTATTAGCACTCGAACATCTACATTTATGGTAGGTACAAAACTGTACTTTCCACCTAGTGCCTACCACCCTGTGCGTAGCTTTGGGATTCTACCCATCTGTGATTACTGCAGCTGTATGCACGATGAACATAGTACAGATGTTCTTCGTCTTCCATTGCTGCAGTCCTGACTATTGGGTATAGTCCGCGTCCAGTCGGCCCGAATACCAGAGTATAAGGCTGACGTCGGTCATGGCGCCTTAGACTGACGTCAGTACGTCAGGGTACTAATGCGCATGTCCGTCATATCCTCAGTCTTTTTGCCGCATGGTCCGATGCAGAAGCAATTTTGCGAGTGCAGGTTAAGCGTTCTGAGATATTTCGAACGGAGTTTCAGACCGAAACAGAGTTGGCTAAGTACCCGTTAGAACATTTTGGTTTTCTTGCCTCAGTATTTAACCGGATGTCAGAAAAAGTGAATAACTGTATTTCTTGTGGGAAACAGATACGCATAGGGATTATCATACATTGTGTATACCTTGTTTAGGGCCTGAGCACGGCGTTGTTGGTTGCCGCTCTTGTGCTAGATTTAACAAACGCACTATTAAGAGGAGGCTAGATTGTGCTAGGTTAGTGTTTGGGAAGCGTTGCAATTATAATATGCCGTCGGATACTCCGACGCCTGCTTCATCAAGAAGCGCAAGGATAAAACAGTGAAGCCTAGGGTTGATGAACCGGCAGTCGGACGTCGGTTCTTTGGAAACTCAGTGGAGCCAGAGGTTTTGCCAGGAGTTTCCATGGAGTCTCAGGCAGATACTTTGTTGTTACAGGATGTGCCCTCTCAGGAGGTAGGCCAGGCTGAGGGGCCTCTCAAGTAACTGTTCTTCCCTCTCTTCCCAAGGTAGTTAGGGCCTCTCCTTCTGTTGCCAAAGCTTCTTTTAGAGGTAGGCCAAGTTCAGCTTCTGTGGGGGCTTCTCCTAGCATTTCGGGCTCTGTGCCTAAGAAACATATGCTTAAAATGGCAGAAGATTTGATTACTATGATTAGAGGTTCTATGCCCCCGCCTGATAAGAGGCCTAGAGTGGAACAGGAGTTTGATAGTTTTGAACAGTGTTCACAGGCTTCAGAGTCTTCTGTGGAAGACTTACAGGAGTATCCTACTTATTCTGATGTGGATGATTCCACTCCTACAGCTTCTCCTCCTGAGGATTTTTCATTTTCAGAGACTCTACACTCCATGAGGGAGCACTTTACATGGGAAGGCCAGGATTACTCTGATTCCAGGAAGAGGCTTAGGGAATTCTTGTTTTTACCCCAGCATAGGCCCTTAGCTATTCCTCCTGTGTTGAATGTGGTGGAGGATGTTTTTGCAGAGGCTTCCCTGAACCCTGACTCCTTGCCTCCTGCTCCTGTTAAGCCTGATAGGTATTATAGGGTGCCGAAGCTCATAAGTATTTGTTTAAGAGTCCTAGGCGGACCCAGAAACTGTTTCTCAGGGGCCTAAAGGTGTTAAAGCTTCTGTGGTTAAAAATCCTGTACCCTCTGATAAAGAGGCAAGGGCTTTGGATAGGTGGGGTAAGAAAGTGTATACTTCTTCCACTCTAGCCATGAGGGCGTTGAATTGTCAGTTTCACATGCTAAAATATCAAAATTATCTCCTTTCACAATTGAAATCTAAGGTGGATGCTTTGGCGGAAGGTATTGAGTGTAAAGAATTGCTGGATTTGGTTCATGTGTCTGAACAAGTGGGTAAGCATTCTTTGCAGTGTGGTTTTGATGCTGTTCAGGCCTCCTCGAGGGTGGCTGCTACTAGTTCTGTTCTTCGCAGACATGCCTGGTTGAAGGATCAGAATTTAGCTGAGCATGTTAAGACAAGGATTTTGGATGCTCCTTTACAGTCTGATGTGTTGTTTGGACCGCCTGTGGAAGCAGTTTTAAAGAAAATGGAGGACAAAGCTAAGTCTATGCAGACTGTTAAAGATTTTTTGCAGGTGCAGCCTCCGAAGTTTAGCAGAAATTGGCCTGCTAAGGGGTGGACATATCCTGCTTATGATTCCCAGTCTAGGGGTAGGTCTAGGCGTGGTAGGGGCAGGGCTCAAGGTTCTTTTAGGCCTAGATCAGGAGTTCACCTGCTCAGACTTCTGGTGAGGGCAGGGGTCAGTCCTTTCGTAAGCAGACCCAATGACCTGCCTTTTCAGCTGCCAGTGGATTCTCGTCTGGCAGCTCCTTTGGGAGGAAGACTGTCTCTTTTCAAAGAAAATTGGGATTTAATCACTCAAGACAGATGGGTGCTGGATATCATTCATCACGGTTACAGATTTTATTTCCACACAATGCCCCTTTCAAAGGCATGCCAGACGTTCCTCCTCCACAAAGAAAAGAGGCTCACAAGCAAGTTTCTCAGTTACTCCAGATAGGGGCCATTCAGCCAGTCCCTGTATCAGAAAGGGGCTTAGGATTTTATTCTCGCCTGTTCCTAGTACCAAAGAAGGGGAACACGTGGAGACCAATTTTGGATTTATCTATCCTCAACACTTATCTGGACATTCCCAAGTTCAAGATGTTGACGTTACAACAACTTTTACCTCTGCTGGGCAAAGATCACTGGATGGTAACTTTAGATCTCAAGGAAGCTTACCTTCATGTGCCTATAAGGCTAGGTTGCAGAAAGTATCTGCGGTTTCGAACTGGAGATTTTCATTATCAGTTCTCTGCATTGCCCTTTGGCTTATCTACTGCGCCCAGAGTATTCACAAAGGTTCTGGCTCCAGTGATAGCTTACTTCAGGCTTCAAGGAATTCAAATCTATCCTTACTTGGACGACTGCCTGATTCTGGCTCAAGAAAAGGAAGACCTTCTACAGCATCTGGATTATGTCATAGCAGTGCTAAGATGCCTAGGGTATTCTGTGAACGAAATAAAGTCCAGTCTAGTACCCTCTCAAGACATGTGCTTTCTGGGTGTGAGACTGAATACAGCAGCCCAGATGGCCTTTTTAACCCCGGACAAACAAAAGAGTCTGTCACTTTACTTCCATCAACTATCTCATCAGTCCGTGCTGACTGCAAGGACAGTCCTTCAAGCATTAGGGTTCATGGCATCTTGTATTCTGGTGCTTCCCAATGCCAAACTGCATATGAGGAAGCTGCAATCGTATCTCAAAATGTATGGACACAGCACTGCCAGGATTTGGACACTGTCATTCAAATAATACCTTGCCTTCAAAAGGAATTCTTGTGGTGGGCTCAGGAATGTCACCTAAACAAGGGACTCTCTGTGACCCGCCAGAGGCGAGTCAGATTTTAACGACAGATGCCTCGGACATTGCTTGGGAGCTCATCTAAATGGAAAGTGGATACAAGACAAGTGGCCTGCCAGACTACAGCATCTACATATCAACATGAAGGAGATGTTAGCAGTCCAGTTTGCATTGATGGCTTTCAAGGAGTTACTTCTTCCAGGGCAGGTGTTGATCCTAACAGACAACACAACTGTCATGTGGTACATCAACAAGCAAGGGGAACACATTCTTATCCTCTATGCAGGCAAGCAATGATTTTATGGGAGACTGCGTTAAGCCTGCAACTAACTCTTCAGGCAAGGTTTCTGCCAGGAGCACAGAACTCCCTAGCAGATGTGTTAAGCAGACAAATCATGGATCCCCACAGTGGAAACTGGATCTTCATGTATTTCAGAAATTGACAGTGTCATGGGGAACTCCAGACATAGATCTGTTAAACTTCTCCACTAAACCACCAGCTGCCAAAGTATTGCACAAAGGGGTTTCATCACACAGCTTGGAAAGTGGATGCTCTGTCTTTCAGTTGGAAAAACCTTCATGTCTATGCCTTTTCACCTCTGCCTCTTCTTCCAAAGGTATTATTAAAGGTCAGACAAGACAGGCCAAGGATGATTTTGATAGCTCCAGATTGGCCTCGGCAACACTGGTATCCACTACTACGGAGTCTGGTAAAGAAGCCTCCATGGCCTTTACCTCTGATTCCTCATCTGTTATCTCAGAAGGATGGTCATCTGCTCAATGTCAAGCTTCACTCTCTTCATCTAACAGCCTGGCATATTCTCTTGAAGCACAGCAGGTCTCAACTTCCTCAACAAGTTTTAAATGTGATTATGGAAGCTAGAAGACCGAGTACAAGGAAGGTGTCAATATGAAAAATGGAAGAGATTTTTATTTTGGAGTACAGCAAAGAATTTGAAGATTTCTGAGCCTAATTTGAGTGTGGCTCTACAATATCTTACTGAGTTATTGGACAAAGGTTTGTCCTTCTCTTCCATTAAGATTCATGCTGCAGCCATTTCAGCTCACTATGATTGTGACCCACCTTTGTTTCGCATCCTTTGTTCAAGCAGTTTCTTAGAGGGCAAAGAATATAAGACCCCCACGTAGAGCTCCTACTCCTGCTTGGGATCTCAATTTTGTGTTGGAAAAACTTACTCTACAACCTTTTGAGCCTGGCTACTGCTGAATTGAAATACTTGTCATGGAAGACTGCTTTTCTGTTGGCTATTACTTCTGCAAGAAGGGTGTCTGAGTTGCAGGCCCTTATGGCAGTAGAGCCCTTTTGATTTTCCATAAGGATAGGGTATCATTACGCACTAATCCTTCCTTTATGCCTAAGGTGGTTTCTAGTGTGGCTTTAAACCAAACTATTCATTTGCCTACTTTTTATGCAGACCCCAAAATAAAGGGGAAAAGATTTTGCACACTTTAGATGTACACAGGCAATTGAGATATTATTTAAGCAGGACTAAGGATTTTAGGCAGTCTCAGCAGTTGTTTGTTTCTTTTGCTTTGAGTTCACAGGGCAAGCCTGTGTCAAAACAAACTATTTCCAGGTGGATTGGCTTTTGCATTGCATTTTGTTATTCCCATCATGGCAAGGAGATTCCAGCTGGGATTAGGCCTCATTCCACTAGGGCTACTGCCACTTCAACAGCATTTCTAAGGGGTGGCAACTAAGGATATTTTGGAAGCAGCTACTTGGAGTTCAGTGCATACTTTCTCTAAGCATTATCATCTTCCTATCTACTCTAAGTCTAGGGCTGGTTTTGCCACAGCTGTTTTGCAAGGCATGTTATCAGCTCCTACTTCCTTATAATTTGCCAGCCTCCCTTACCTCTGCTTTGGGATTCTACCCAATAGTCAGGACTGCAGCAATGGAAGGCGAAGAACATAGTACAGTTTTGTACCTACCATAAATGTAGATGTTCGAGGATTCCATTGCTGCAGTCAATTACTCCTCCTTCCCTCTGTGTTTAGGGGTGGTTGTGTAGGTGAGTATACAAGCAAATAATTTTGAATATATTGTTGTATATAATGTACATGATTTTGGTGCAGGTTTTGGGACTTGTCTTTTGGGTCTTCTGACATCTGGGGCAAGAAAAGACTGAGGATATGACGTCGGACATGCGCATTAGTACCCTGACGTACTGTCGTCAGTCTAAGGCGCCATGACCGTCGTCAGCCTTATACTCTGGTATTCGGGCCGACTGGACGCGGACTATACCCAATAGTCAGGACTGCAGCAATGGAATCCTCGAACATCTACATTTATGGTAGGTACAAAACTGTACTTTTTGTACCTACCATAAATGTAGATGTTCGAGTGCTAATACAGCTGCAGTACAGGTTACCCTCCCTCCTTCCCCTCTTGGTAAAGGCCCTAGGGGCTAACCCCTCCTCATACAACCTGACTGGGTTATCCTTCTATGGTATATTTGCTTGCAACTACTGATTTTTGATTATATTGCATTGCATGAATATATATATATATATAATTTATGTATTGCCTTCCTTCTGGGGGCACCTGACATCTGGTGCAAGAAATACTGAAGAAAATGGCGTTGGCTGTGTCTTATATACCCCTGTCGCATTGACGTCAGGAAAGAAAACGACAACAACTGACGCCGGACCTAGACTTTGGAATTCGGCCGACCGAGGACCCGCCTGATGGCAGAGAACCCATCTGTGATTACTGCAGCTGTATTAGCACTCGAACATCTACATTTATGGTAGGTACAAAACTGTACTTTCTATGGTTTACCATTTATCTTAACAGTACAAAATACTTAATTCTTTGACCTTAAATCTACTGCATTAACTGTTTAATGAAGCACTGAACAAATGGACATGAGGGCTATTCAGCCAGTGCCACAAGAGCAGGGACAAGGATTTTACTCAAGACTTTTCTTAGTACCTAGAAAGGACAAAGCCTGGAGATCAATTCTGGACCTGTCTATTCTGAATACTTTTCTGGACATTCCATAATTCAAAATGTTGACTCTGCAGCAGCTTCTGCCCATGCTGGGCAAGGCGGCTTGGCTTGTAACTTTGGACCTCAAAGAGGCATACCTGGATGTCCCAATCAGACAATCTTGCAGAAGATACCTCAGATTCATAGCTGGCTCAATGCACTACAAATTCTCTGCACTGCCCTTTGGCTTATCTACTGCACCCATGGTCTTCACAAAATGCCTGGTACCAGTAATTGCATTTTGCAGACAAAGAGGAATTCAAATATATCCCTACTTGGACGACTGCCTTATTCAAGCAGAGACCAAAGACATTCTACTAAAGCATCTGGTGTTTGTAAAATGATTACTAATTTGCATAGGGTACACAGTAAATGAAAATAAATCAAAACTAGTACCCTCTCAAAAGATAATATTCCTGGGTGCAAGCTTAAATGCAACTGCCCAGATGGCTTATCTCACGCCAGACAAACAAAGGGAACTGACTTCTTACTTCAAAAGCATGGCAACAAAGACCCAGTTATCTGCAAGAAAAATTCTGCAGGCTCTGGGCTACATGGCATCCTGCATTCTGCTAATTCCATATGCAAGACTGCATATGAGGAAGCTACAATGGTATCTAAAAAGTGTTTGGACTCAACATTGCCACAGCCTGGAATCATTAATTTCACTCATTCCCTGCCTGCAATAGGAGATTCGAAGGTGGGCACAGGCGTATCACCACAACAAGGGGCAGCCATTCACTTTACCCACAGCCAGGCAAACACTAACAACAGAAGCATCAGATTATGCCTGGGGAAAGACATCTTCACATCAATCAAAAAGAGATGCTAGCTGTACAAAATGCCCTGACAGCCTTCAAGGACCTACTCCATCCAGGACAGCTGCTGATAAAGACGGACAATACTACAGTCATGTGGTACATAAACAAGCAGGGAGGCACACAGTCTTACCCCCTCTGCAGACAAGCCATGATTTTGTGGAACACAGCTTTGACTTACCAAGTACACCTGCAAGCACAATTCCTGCCAGGAAAAACAAATGCTCTGGCAGACGAACTAAACAGAAACCTCATGGATCCTCACGAGTGGAAACTAGAAACACAAATCTTCAACATGATAACAAGGAAATGGGGATGCCCAGACATAGATCTATTTGCCTCCACTCACAACGGCCAAGTACAGAGATTCTGCACAAGGACTTATCACAAACAAGCATGGAAAGTGGATGCTTTGTCATTCAGCTGGAACAGCCTTACAGTATATGCCTTTCCTCCACTGCCTCTCCTCCCCAAGGTACTCCTAAAGGTCAGACAAGAGAAGCCACAAATGATGCTGATTGCCCCGGATTGGGCATGCCAGCACTGGTACCCAATCCTAAGGAGCTTGTCTCAAGGCTCAGCCTGGACATTGCCTCAAATTCCTCATTTACTGACCCAACAAAACAATCAGGTCCTGCACAGCCAACTCAGAACCCTAAATCTAGCTGCATGGCGGATAGTGTGACCATTCTGAATACACCTCTCTCTAAAGCGGTTATGGATGTTATTTTGGAGGCCAGGAGGCCCAGCACCAGAAAATCTTATGCAGAAAAATGGAAGAGAATCTGTGCTTGGAACCAGGCACAAGGAATTGACACGCTTGTACCAAATATTCCTCAGATTTTACAATACCTAACTGAGATGCTGGACAAAGGCCTTTCCTTCTCATCAATTAAGATCCATGCCTTTGCCATTTCAGCTCATTACAATACGGAGCCACCTATTTTTTCACATCCATTGCTTAGGCAGTACCTCAGAGGGACCAAAAACATAAGACCTCCAAGGAGAGCACCAATACCTGCATGGGACTTCAATTTTGTCTTGGAAAAACCTCACACTGCCTCCTTTTGAGCCAGCCAATACAGCCAAGATAAAATTCTTATCATGGAAAACAGCTCTGCTCCTAGCAATAGCTTGAGCAAGAAGAGGCTCAGAGTTACAGGCATTAATGGCTGTGGAACCTTTCTATTATCTTCCATCCGGACAGGGTGTCTCTAAGGACAAACCCAACATTTATGCCTAAGGTAGTGTCCAGTGTGGCTCTTAACCAAACCATTCATTTGCGTACTTTTTACCCAAACCCACAGAATAAAGGGGAGAGACTTCTGCATTCATTGGACATACACAGACAGCTACGCTTTTCCTTGGACAAAACTAAAGCTTTCAGAAAGACCGAGCAACTTTTAGTGGCATATGCTGCAGGATCACAAGGAAAGGCTATCTCAAAGCAGACCATTTCAAAGGGGATAGGACACTGCATTCATTTCTGCTATTCACAACATGGCAAATCATTGCCTAAGGGCATTAGACCACATTACAGGGCAGCAGCCACCTCAGCAGCCTTCCTCAGAGGAGTACCAACCAAGGATATTTTGGAGGCTGCAACTTGGACTTCAGTGCACACTTTTACTATGCACTACCACTTGCCTCTTTACTCTTAAATCCAGAGCAGGCTTTGCCAGTGCAGTTCTGCAGGGCCTCATAGCCACTCTTAATTCTATTTAGACCCAGCCGCCCAACCTCAGCTTTGGGATTCAACCCAAGTGTAATGACTGCAACAGTGAAACACGATGAACATAGTACAGTTGTGTGCCTACCACAAATGTTGATGTTCGAGTGTATTCACTGTTGCAGTCCAGGTTACCCACCCACCATCCCCCTTTCTTTGCCTGGACTTATCTGTACTTCTCTATTCTATACAACCTATGTGATGTATTTGCTTGTAGATGAAGGTAATGTTTATTTTAGTGCATGCTTTTTATAAGCAATGTTTTTAGCTTACCCTTTTGGGGGCACCTGATATCTGGGGCGAGAAAAACTGAAGAAAATGGCATCTGCTGCATCTTATATACCCCTGGCGCACTGACGTCAGGGAAGAGGCGAGAGCAACCGACGCCGGACCAAGACTTTGGAATTCAGGCCGACTGCGGGTAGCCTGCCAGCAGGATAACCCAAGTGTAATGACTGCAACAGTGAATACACTCGAACATCTACATTTATGGTAGGTACACAACTGTACTTTGACAGCTGGCAATGAAACTAGGTTGGGGCCCATGCTTCGAGTTTGCTGACTCACTCATATGCTTCACTGAGACTGTGCAAACTCAGGAATATACTGGAAAGTTCTGGGGTTTACCAGTGGGTGCTGCAGTGGATACAGTTGCTGCCATGCGCTTGGACCTGTTTCTTTTAACCACGTGCTGCATACTGTCAACATGAGTTTTATCACTGTGCCTTCTGGAGTTCTCGTTTATAAGCATGTTTGTGAGCTTTTCTCTGAGCTCATATCTGACAAATCTCAATGGCCTTATTCAAAGTTAAATCACGGTCATGAAGCAAAGTCTTTCTCACAGCATCATTTTAGTACCACCCACAAGTCTGTCCTTTATCAACTCATCCCTTAAATCACTAAATATGCATGTTTTAATTTTATTTCTTAGGTCGGTTATATGTGGTGCAAAAGTTTTACCAAGCTTTTGATCCTTTGTGTAAAATAAGTGCCCTTCCATTGTAACATTTGTCTGGGGGTTACACATTTCGCTAAATTTACGTTTTAAGCACTCCACATTCTCCCTTGACTCAGCCAATACAACAATATGATGCCCCCCCCGTATAGATAGCAGGTGCATACACAAATTAACGTTTCCTTTCTATGGCTTCTGACCCAGCTACATTAAGTAGAATGAATGCCTTTATATGGTCATCTTATCAGAAAATGCAACTTGTATGAAAATGTCATACTCTTGCTCCAACACTCTCCAGTTCTCAGCAGTATTATTGTCAAACCCTATTGCACTGGGTTTTGAAATCCATCTGCCATGTCCGCAAAGTATACACAAATACACTGAAAATATGGCCCATGTAATTATTTACAAAGAAACTGCTCTGTGAGTTTGTGCTATCATTCAGATGCCCAGTAAACTCGTCGAAGTACTGTACTTTGCGAAATATGTTCTGTAATGGCTGTACTTGGCAAAATATGCCCTGTAATAGCTGTACTTTGCGAAATAATTTTACTGTAGCACTGTACAAGCATGCAAACACTTTATATACTTCTGATAACTCTGATATCTTTGCTTAATACAAAAAATACATGTTTTACGAAAATGTGGTTTCCCCTTATTTTATTAATTTTGTGCAATTCGGACTTTATTTCTAACATTTTCCATAGTGATTTGAATATTTTTATCAATGTTATACATATCAGTTTATGCTAATGTCATTTAGAATGTTCTGTATGCCTGGTTTCATATTTTACGAATAAGTAGTAGTGTTGAGCAAGTTTTAATACCTGAAATTTGTTTCTGACCTATTTTGTGAAGTATGTGCATTTTATGGATAATTCACTGCTCTATATTCCACCAATTCCAAGCAAGTGGCTTAAGTCATTTTAGCCATGCCTCCTCTGACTCCATGCCCTTTAGACATGCCACTTCTGGCACAGTGTCACTCGTCTGTCTCTAATGTCGAAGACAAGCAGACGGGGTGTTTCATTTAGATGCTTTAATACATAGAAACACATCAGGATGGATAGCAGCATCATAAAATATAAACAAACTGGTTAACAAACTGATCTTACATACATGCATGCTTGCATCTCAGTGGCTTACTACAAAATGGCAGTCAGACTTGCACCTGCTCAGTATTTATACACTTGTCCAAGGGTCTATGTTACATCGTCGAAGGGTCTATTAAGCGAACGCCCTTTGATCGACACATGAATGTCAAGCTATGAAAACTTCGAATGGCCAAATAAGAGATTTTTTTCCCAGGGAATAAAATCACATGGACAATAAAAAAACAAAAACAAGCCATCAAACCCTAACAAGTGGAGGGGTTGTGCCCCCCCCCCCCTTTAACTAAATATACCAACTCCGAGATCGTACTACAGTGGAGGAAAGGGCAAATTCCCTATAATGGCCAAGTGATTTTTTTTTCCCCTGGGAAGAAATTTGCTTACTTGGCTGTTCGAAGTTTTCGTAGTTCGACTTTTACGTGTCGATCAAAGGGCGTTCGCTTAACGGATCCTTCAACGTAAATGGGACCCTTTTGTAAGCCCTTGGGTAACTTCTTAAAGATACACACACACATTGATTTACATACCCCAAGAGCTATAGCTCACAGGCTTAACCTTTAGCACCAACTGGCAGTCAAAGCTTTAGTTGTGCTATCAGTCTCATCAAGATGACTTCTAGGATGGTAAATTCTGTGTTGGGATATTTTCCCTTGTTTTTCCTGTTGCTGGTAGCTTTGTGCTTGTTGCTGATTATTGCTACATTTTTGAGTGATTATGTTGTGTGTTTTGTTGATTTCAAAGGCTGATGATGTCTGAGGAAAAAATTACCAACAAGTGTGCCAGTGGTAGGCAGATGCTACTGAAAGATTTCCATCTTCATTGTTTTTCCTGTCTCGTGGAGGATCACGTTATAGCCACCTGTAGGGAGTGATGTTTTTCATAAGATCACTGTTCCAGTATTTCTTAATGGATGGGACCTATCCTTCCAAGCCAATTTAAAGAGCACAGACACCTTCCTGATGCACCGTGCATTTCCCCTATGTATGAGGGGAAGTGCTAGTACAGGAGGGACATTTGGACATGCCTACACTCAGAAATCTGTTGCCACTAATCTGAGTCACATCTAGTTTTCCATATGGTTGACTTCCTCTAAAAGTTTTGAGGCTGATAAATATCCCATTGGGTGCCCTTCCTTTTTGTATAATTTTTTGTGTGGACATTTTATATGTCTGAAAGAAAAGTGTAACTGTGGGCAAAATGTACATGAACTCCAGCTGAAGTTGCTTGCTTGTTTTGCTAAGGGGCCAGAAATAATAATATACCCTGTAGTATCTGTTGTGTTTTTCCCCAAAGACTATCAGGAGTAGACTTATTTCTTTTCACACTTAGAGGACAAATGTGTATGATGATGTGTTTTTCGGGGTCTGTATTATGTTATTGAAAAACGTGTTCATCGAACATGTATTCACCGACCAATAAACAGTGAAAACACTAATCTCCGAATGGCCACTTCAGCGAACTTTTCTTTCCAGGGAAAAAATCGATTGGCCAAACAAAAACAAAACAAACTTTCAAACCCTACAAAGTGGGAGGCTTCACCCCCCCACACACCCCCCCCTAACTAAATATACCAACTCCGAGATCACACTACAGTGGGGAAAAGGGCAAGTACCCAGCGACGGCCAAATGTTTTCCCCTGGGAAAAATTTGCTGAAGTGGCCATTCAGAGATAGCGTTTTTGCTGTTTATTGTTCGACGAATATGTGTTGGATGAACATGTTTTTTGATAACGTAATATAGACCCCATTTTTTGTCCTATACTTTAAAAAAAAAAAAAAATACAGGAGCCTTTCTCTTTGCTTTCTGGCATGGTAAACTGTAACACAATTTCTTGCATATCTCATATTACAGAACACGGTTACAAACGACTGTAGACATTCCTTTCTTCCATTAGAATCCATTAGTCCCTAAAAGTCCAGCTTCTCCTTATGCTGCCAATCATTTCAAACATATTGATTCAAGGGTTTGTAAATCCTGAGCCCTTAGCTAAGTTGGGAAAATTATTTTACCCAAAATGCACTGTCTCCCAGAAAAGTAGGCAACTGGAGGTCCATACTAGATTGAGCAGGACTTCAAGCTTTTTTGCACATCTAAAATTCAATATGTTGAGAAGTCAAACACTCTTCCGTCTTTCCCCTCGAGCCTTTTTGGTCACTATAGAGTCACAAAATCATATAACCTTTCTAAGATTCTGTTTTGTGATTGTATTATCCGTTTACTACTTTGCCTTTTAGAATGCGTCTTCAAGAGTCTTTACCAAATGCCGTGCTGCAGTGATGGTGTGTTGCAGAGTTCAAGGCTTAGAGTTTCCCTTACCTGAACAGTTGTTTTAACTCCGCCTGAACCGGTGGGGAAGATTTGACAGCTTTATATTTCACACAGTCTTTTTCACGACCTTGGATTTACCAAAACGTGCTGTTGTTTTTTTGGGATGAGTTCTACACACCTACTTGGAAACTACTTTTCTTCCAGTAAGAAAGACACAAATATGTCATCAGGATTTTTTCTCAATAAGAAATGTCTACTGCAAGAGAATTTCCCTAGGTATTATGGCCTTTTCCATCCTAGTGATTCTTTGTCAGCCTTCACTTGAGGAAAATCCAGTGGTTCCTCAAGTGTGGTTTGATTCAACACTCACCCTGTATCTTTTGCAAATCCATTTCTCAACTCTGTGAAGAAAGAACTCTCTTGGAGGGCCAAAGAATTCCCTTCCAACACATGGGTCACTTTTCTTTTCTCAGCTCATCTCGGGTAGTGGCTTCAAAATTTCCTTGGAATACAGTTTCTTATGAGGTCGGGGAGCCTCAGCATAGAAACATGCACTCAACTTGAAAGAGCTGATGTCTGTTAAAAATTCCATAAAAGCTTTGAATGAATTTTTACCTCCAAACACTCTTTTAGTTGTGTCAGAGAACACCACTCTAATGGGAGTACATAACCAAACAAGGCAGACAAGGTCTTACCCCCTTTGTAGACAGACCATTGCCTGGGACATGTTGGTACATTGCAAGTTATTCCTTCTGCTATCTTATATTCTCTCTGAGCAGAATACATTGGCAGACTTGTAGGATATAGTGAGCAGATGCAGGATAGACTGAAGGACTTCCTACAAATAGTTCACCATTGGGGGAAATCCCAGAAAATGGATCTCAACAGACAAGTGAAGAATTGCTACACTAGGACAGTTTGCAGAGGATCTGGAAGACAGGTGCCTTTTCAATTTTTCTGACAGAGATGCTTCTTCATGCCCTCCTCCCTTTTCTTTCATTTCCAAAGTTCTTCAAAAGAGTCAGGAAAGACTTGATGTCCCTGGTTATTCCATTTCACCCCAGACAACATATGATGCTCGTAGTGTTTCACTGTTGTAATCCTGACTTGTAGGATTTCCTCTTGTGGAAGCCCTTGACTGGCCCAACTACCAGAGTAAAAATCTACCTCCTCCTAAGGCTGGTGGACACCATACTCTGACATCAGTACACTTGGGTATAAAGGGAGCCAGCTGAGGCCACAACATCATTCTTTTCTTGCAGTTGGAGCATGAAGCAGTGCTTCAGTGCGTCATTCAGTCCACACGAGAGAGAGGTCTTCTAAAGCTAAATACCCTGTTGGGGAACTTCTTTTCTAGTTGTAACTCATGTCAGATAAGGTTAATAATTGTCTCTGCTGTGGTAAGCAAATCCCACACTGAGGCTTTCATATTTTGTCACCTGTCTAGGACTGATCATGACATCCCTAGTTGTCGTCTTTGTGCCCACTTCAATTGTAGGACCATCAGGCATTGGGTTGAAATTTTAGGTATGCATCTTAGTTTGCAGTCTTCTTCACATCATTCGATGACATTTGTTCTTTCTCATGCAGCTGTCTAACAACAATCTCCAGAAACTTCTCCACAAATTGGACTTGCTCACATAGGACAGGGTGTCTTTGATTCATCTGAATATCCAAGATCTGAATCTAGCTGCCTGGATAATAAGTTTTTGATTCCTTTATAGGCATCTTTTTTTCTGAGGACATGCATTTGCATACGGAAGAAGGCAGGAAAACATGCTAGTTGGAAATCTTATTTTTTCCAAACAGAAAAGTTTTTTCTTTGGTGCCAAAACGTAGGACAGGACCCATCTTGGGAGGGGGAGGCTTAATTCTGGACTAGCATTCACTTCAGTAAAGGTACATCTTTCAGTTATATCAGCCTTTTTTTTACCACGGGATAACCCTCCCCCCATCTTCTCTCTTTCAAGTTAAGTAATTTTTTAAAGAGGGTTTACATATTACACCACCAAGAAAGTAGTTCTAACTTGAAATTTGAATTTTGTTTTGGAAAAGTTAACTCATCCTCCTTTGAACCTGCAGCCCGTCTTGTCTAAAATTTCTAACTTAGACGTCTGTTTAGATGGTAGCTTTATCTTCTTCCAGATGGGTATCTGAGTTATAGGCGTTTGTGTTTATTCCGGATGTTCATCGTGTTACCCTGCTGCAGTCATCACACTTGGGCTATCCTGTCATCAGGCGGTCCCACAGTTGGCCGGTCTTGGTCCGGCGTCGGTTGCTGTCGCTTCTTCCCTGACGTCAGTGCGCCAGGGGTATAAATAATGCATCCAACGCCATTTTCTTCAGTCTTTCTTGCCGCGCGGTGCCCGAAGTAGAAGCAGTTTGCAAGTGCCGGTCGGCCGACTCCTGAGATTTTCGAAGTCGAATTTCAGATCCGAAGTCTTCAATAAAGCTAAGTACCCCGTTGGGGAAACTTTTCTTGCCTCAGACCGATGTCAGAAAAAGTTAACAATTGTATTTCTTGTGGGAAGCAAATACCTCATAAGGATTTTCATTCTTACTGTATACCTTGCCTAGGCCCAGACCACGACGTCACTGGTTGTCGTTTTTGTGCTAGGTTTAATAAGCGTACTATAAAAAGACGCTTTGATTTCGCACGACACTACTTTGGTAGAAAATTTAACTATACGATGCCGTCGGAGCAACCTACTACCGGTGTGCACAAAAAATGCAAGGATAAGGACAGGCAGCCTAGACCCAATCCAGACTCCGAGGCCTCGGCTGGACAGGTCTCCGGTTCTCCAGTCTTCAGTGAGTCTCCGATGCAGCCCCTGACTACCACAGATTTGGAACCTGAGACCGCTTCGGAGCCTTTGGCGGAGAGTGCTAGGCCGACGCACCCATTTTGTTTAGGCCCTACCGATGACACTACAGAAAGAGATGTCGGTGCTGCAGAAACACCTTCGGTTTCTGAAGGCGTCTTCAGACCGACGATGCTCACCATAAAAACGTATCCTAAGCCTAAGACTCCTATTAAGCCAAAAAAGACTGCACTTCAGTCTCCAGTTCAAGGCCATGTGCCTAAGAAACAGATGCTTAAAATGGCTGAAGATTAGATCTCTTTAATCAGGGGTTCCCAACCCCCACCCGACAAAAGGCCTAGACAAGAGGAAGATTATGCCTCCTCTGAACAAGTGTCTATTTCCTCAGGTTCCTCTGAGGACCAAGATTACTCCTTTTCCCCTTATGAAGATTCTGATGCTGAGGATTCTATTCCCTCAGCTTGTCCTCCAGAAGACTACTCTTTTGGGGAAACTTTGCACACTGTGAGGGGAACATTTTCACTGGGAAGGTCAGGACTATTCTGACTCAAAGAAAAGGCTCAGAGAGTTTTTTTTACTCCCCCAGCACAGACCACTTGCCATCCCCCCAGTTTTAGACATTGTGGATGATGTTTACTTAGAATCTAGTTTGAACCCAGATTCTCTGCCTCCTGCTCCAGCCAAACCAGACAGATACTATAGAGTGCCTGACTCCCACAAATTCCTTTATAAAAGCCCTGTTGCTGATCCAGAGATTATCTCCCAGGGTCCCAAAGGGGCTAAGGCTTCTATGGCAAAAAATCCTGTACCCTCTGAAAGGAACTCCAGAGCACTTGACAGGGGGGGAGGTTTACACCTCAGCCACTCTAGCTATGAGAGCTCTAAATTGCCAATTTCACATGCTAAAATATCAGCAATTTCTCATGTCACAGTTAAAACAAAAAATGAGCACACTCCCTCAACAGTCTGAATTGAAAGAAATGCAGGATCTTTTGCATGCAACAGAACAGGTGGGCAAACATACTTTACAATGTGGGTTTGATTCCTTAGAGGCTTCCTGCAGAGCAGCTGTCACTGGGTCTGTTATACGTAGGCATGCTTGGTTAAAGGAACAAGCTCTACCTGATCATGTTAAAGCAAAGCTTCTAGATGCTCCCTTACAGCAGGATGTTCTATTTGGAGTTAAAGCACAAGAAGTCTTAAAGAAAGTGGAGGATAAGGCAAAATCTATGCAGACAGTCAAAGATTTTCTACAGGTACAGCCCCCTCGCTTCAGCAGAAATTTGCCAACAAAAAATTGGTCCTTTCCAGCTAATGACAGACCACAGAGGGGTAAATACCGACGTCCAAGAGGCAGAGGACAACCACAAGCCCAATACAAACCTCGACCATGGGGCACTGCAATTCAGAAGGGAGGAGAAGACAGGCCCCAAACTGCTAGAAGGCAAACTCAATGACTTACACCTCATCCGGCCAAGCAACACTCTCTTGGCAGCTCCCTTGGGAGGAAAACTCACACGTTTTACAGACAGCTGGCACATTGTCACAAAGGACAAATGGGTCCTAGACATAATTTCAAGAGGATACAGATTCCATTTCCACACCTTGCCAGTGAAAAGAAGAATGCCAAACCTGCAACAAAATCAATGGGCAGAGACACAAAAACAAATTACAGCTCTCATGGACATGAGAGCCATTCAACTGGTACCTGCACGGGAGCAAGGCCAAGGATTTTACTCATAGGTTCATAGGTTCATACTAGGCTATCTGCCCTAGGGCATTTATAAGCCTAGCCAGAGTGTGTGTGGCTTTCACCACCCCTTAGGATGAGAATACTATACCCATTAGTTTGCTGTGCCTCTGTCCAGCAGTGACACAGAGATGATTCGATCTCCCATCCACCAAGATTTCTCTTGAACAGAGTCAGTGAGGGCTCTGCCTCACATGGACTGGGATTCTGTTCCATAGTGTAGGGAGTCTCTGGGTGATGAATCTGTCCCTCCAGCACGTCCTATTTATATCCGTGTTGAGGTTTAAGTCTCTTGCTCTCATGGCTCTGGTGGATTTGGATTTTTGAGGTGGAGCATGTCCATTAATTCGGTTGGACATGGTCTTGTATGTCAGGCACAGATCACCTCTGAGGACTGAATAGAGCTGGAGTTTCTTCAGTCGGGCATCGTGACATATGTTTGAGCCCCTTTATCCTTTTGGTGAGGAACTTTGGGGTCTTTCTAACTGCTGCAGGTGTCTGGTAAGGTACATTCCGAATGGGACGTTGTACTCAATCATTGGTCTGATAAGTGAAGAGTACAGGGTACAATGACCTCTCCTGATGTGGATGTGAATCCCTTCATGATCAGGTGGGCAATGTAGAAGGTCTTCCTAACCACTTTGGCAATGTGAGTGTCAAAAGAAAGGTTACTGTCAACTTGGATCCCCAGGTCCCTAATAACTTCTTCCGTGTTTAATGGATTACCACCTATGTGGTAATCAAGGGTTACCTTGTTTTTCCCGAAGGGTATGACTATACATTTTTTGGCATTTAGCTTAAGACCATGGCTCTGGCACCAGTTATCCATTTCTATGAGATCTCTCTGGAGGATGTCTTTGTCTGATGGAGTGTCAATTATGGTGCCCAGTTTGCAGTCATCTGCAAATTTTGTCAGCCACAATCCCCCTATGTTTGCCTGCACTTCAGAAAAATAAATGCCGAACAAGAGGGGCCCAGGACTGAGCCCTGTGGGACACCGTGACCTGCTTAGAGTCTGACATGGCACCAGCAACTCTAACCCTGTGTGTTCTGTCCTTGAGCCAGTTTGCAACCCATCTTGTGACATACGGGTTTACATCTAAGCTGGTGAGCTTTTCTATGATACCCGAGTGGGGTATTGTGAGGTCAAGGTAGGCTGTGTGAACTGCCTTACCTCATCAATGGCCTTAGTGACTGTTTGAAAAATCGACCAAGTTTAAGAGGCAGGATCTGCCCTTGACAAAGCCAAATTGGGTAGGATCCAGTGTCTGTAGGTCCCCAATGTCTTTATTTATGAGTTCCATTATGATCCTCTCCATAGCTTTGCAGACAAGGCTCGCTCGCTTATGGGCGGTAATTTCAGGGTCCGTAGAAGCACCGCCTTTGTGGAGTGGGACCACAGTTAACGACGCCATTCTTATCCTGTAGTAAGGCTAAGATTAAACAGCAGCCTTATGTGTGGGTTTAGTTCCTCATTGAGTTCACAGCCGGGGACACCGTCCGTCCCATTGATGCTGTGTTTTTGCTTTAGAGAGAGCAGCTCTCACCTAGGCATCTTAGATGTTTGGGAGGCTAGACTCTGGTGGGATAGATATTTCTCCTTTGGGGAGGGAGAAATTTTCACTGAACCTGTCTGCCAGTATGTTGGCAATGTCTGTGGGTTCAGTGATTTTTATCATTTTGGACTAATATATCTGGGAGTTTCCACCCAGGTTTCTAACATAGCTAAAGAAGGCCTTATGATTGTCTTTTGTGTCATTAGCGATTTTTCTCTTAAAGTTGGCCTTGGATGATTTTATGAGTGATCGTAGTTTTTTGCTAGTATTGATCAGAGATGCCTTCCCTTTTAGGGATTTTGCTCTGTCATGTAGTAGCTTTCTCCTCCTGTTGTAGAGTTTGTTTATGGCTGGGGTCCACCAGACCGGGCACCTGCCTTTGGTGGAAAGGGTCTTGATTTTATTAGGGATGGCTTGATCCATACATTCCTGGAGGTGCTCGTAGAAGGCATTTGTAAGGGTTTCCACTGGCTCGGGGACCTTGAAGGATACCACTCCAGTCTTAAGAAGTGTGAAGTTTGCTTTTGAGAAGTTCTTCACTGTGGTCTTTTTTGCTGGGGTGGGGGATGTGGATCTCCAATGAGATTAATTTATGGTCTGATCTCACCAATGAGGGATATACTTCCGGTGTGGAGCATTTTGTCCCCATGTTTGTGATGATCAGGTCTAGTTTATTTTCTCCTCTTGTGGGAATGGTGACTTGTTGTTCCATAGCATTTGAGTTTATGAACTCCAGGAACCTTTGGGCTAGGGTGTTGGGGCTTGAGTAATGTTCCCAGTCTATGTTTGGGTAGTTGAAGTCACCCAATATGATGGTGTTTGGAGAGACATTCATACTCTCCAGTGTCTTCAGGAAGGCTGTGTGGGTTTCCTGAGTTTGAGAAGGTGGTCTGTAGCATGCTACAAACTGTAGGGCAGTTTTACCTATGGTTAATTGCACCTGGATGGTCTCCGATGCTTCAGGCGTTGCCACTAACCTGGAGGTGTGGGTATCCTTTATGAATATGGATACTCCCTCCTTTTGTGGTTCGTCCGGATTTTGGGAACGCATGATATGAGGTATAACCTGATAGTGCTGGGGTGCTCTTAGGAGCCTTGAAACAGGTTTCAGTCACAGCACAGACATCGATGTTCTCCATACTGAGGAGGGCTCGAGGCGTGCATCTTGAGGTTTAGACTTCTGGCATTGAGCAGTATTACCCTTAGTTTTTCTCCATTTTGTTTTCTAGGCGGTAGGTTTATCATTTGAGCCTTGCCTAAAAAGGCACTATGGGGTGGCAAGAGCCTTTGCCAATATCCGAAGCCCATGGGTGACAGGTGCAAGCAGCGTGGCTTGTCAAGCATGTCATCCCAGGCAGACAGACATTGGATCCCCTTAGAATGACACGAGTAATTAAGCCAATTATTAAAGCTGATCATTTTGTCTCTGTATTGTGGCATCATTTTGGCGAGGGTAGGATACTGCTCAAGGTCAGGGTCATACCGGCCTGGGCTACATAATCTGAGAGCTCCTCTATGTCTCTCTTCATGTAGTCCAGGGAGGTACGTCTCAGGTCGTTCACACCGGCATGGACAATGACTGAGTCATACTTGTACTTGCTGTGGAGTGACCTGAGTGCTTGTGTTATGTGGCGTCCAGGTATTCAAGACTCTTTCTAGTCCCCAGAAAGGACAATGCCTGGAGACCAATTCTGGACCTTTCAATTCTAAACACCTTCTTACAAGTACCCAAATTCAAGATGCCAACACTACAGCAGCTTCTTCCCATGCTGGGCAAGAAAGCATGGCTAGTAACGTTGGACCTCAAGGAAGCATACCTGCATGTCCCTATCAGACAAAGTTGCAGAAGATACCTCCGTTTCATTGCAGGTTCAACCCATTACCAATTCTCTGCACTGCCCTTTGGCTTATCCACTGCGCCCGGGGTCTTCACAAAATGCCTGGCACCAGTAATTGCATACTGCAGACTAAGAGGAATTCAAATATACCCATACCTGGACGACTGCCTCATCCAAGCAGAAAGTCAGGACATCCTCTTACAACATCTGGCTTTTGTAAAACATCTTCTAAGTTGCCTAGGGTACACAGTAAACAAAAAGAAATCAAATCTAGTACCCTCACAAAATATGACATTCCTGGGTGCCAGCTTGAATACAACGGCCCAGAAGGCTTATCTGACGCCAGACAAACTACAACTGACTCAATATTTCAAAACAATGGCAACAAAGACTCAGCTCCCTGCAAGAAAAATTCTGCAGGCCTTGGGCTTCATGGCATCTTGCATTGTACTAATACCATTTGCAAAGCTGCATATGAGGAAATTACAGTGGTACCTAAAAAGCGTATGGTCTCAACACAGCCACAGCTTGGACACAATGATATCTCTCATTCCCTGCCTACAACAGGAGTTTCTATGATGGTCACAGGCATGTCACCTCAACAAGGGTCAGCCTTTCACCTTGCCCCCAGCCAGGCAAACTATGACAACAGATGCATCGGACTACGCCTGGGGGGCACACATGGCAGGACAGTGCGTTCAAGGCATATGGACTGCAGATCAAAGAAATCTGCACATCAATCAAAAAGAGATGCTAGCTGTACAGAATGCTCTGACAGCCTTCAAAAACCTATTACATCCAGGACAACTTACAATAAGGACGGATAACACCACAATAATGTGGTACATAAACAAACAAGGGGGTACACACTCCTACCCTCTATGCAGGCAAGCAATGACCTTGTGGAACACAGCACTGGCTTTCCAAGTTCAGTTACAAGCTCAATTCCTGCCAGGAAAAATGAACACATTGGCAGACGACCTCAGCAGAAACATCATGGATCCCCACGAGTGGAAACTGGATCCACAAGTACTTACAATGATAACTCAAAAATGGGGCCTTCCAGACATAGACCTGTTTGCCAGCCTCCAAAACTATCAGCTGACAAAATTTTGTACAAGGACACTTCACCATCAAGCTTGGAAAGTGGACGCACTCTCATTCAGTTGGAAAAACCTGACAGCATATGCCTTCCCTCCATTGCCTCTCCTCAGAAAGGTGCTTCTGAAAGTCAGAAAGGAGAGACCACGACTGATACTCATAGCCCCAGACTGGCCACACCAGCACTGGTACCCGTTATTAAGGAATATGGCCCAGAGCCCACCTTGGATTTTACCACAAATTGCCCATTTGCTCACACAGCAAAACAATCCGATTCTACACAGCTAGCTCAAAACCTTAAATCTGGCTGCATGGCAAATCACCTAACCAACCAGTCAGCTCCTCTTTCCCAAGCAATTATGGATGTTATTCTGGATGCTAGGAGGCCCAGCACCAGAAAGGCCTACTCGGACAAATGGAAAAGGTTTTGCGCCTGGAACCAAGCTAAAGGCCAAAATGCACTTCAGCCTCACATGCCTCAGATTCTACAGTATTTAACGGAGATTTTGCACAAAGGACTTTCTTTTTCTTCCATTAAAATCCACGCATCAGCTATTTCAGCTCATTACAACACGGATCCACCCTTATTTTCACATCCACTTCTAAGGCAGTTCCTCAGAGGGGCAAAAAACATTAGGCCTCCCAGGAGAGCACCTACACCAACATGGGACCTCAATTTTGTTCTGGAAAAACTTACGCTACCTCCCTTTGAACCAGCTTTCTCTGCAGATCTACAGTTTATATCATGGAAGACTGCTGTGCTGCTAGCAATAACTTCAGCCAGAAGAGTCTCAGAGCTGCAGGCTGTAATGGCAGTGGAACCTTTCCTCATTTTCCATCAAGACAGAGTCTCTCTACGAACTAATCCTTCCTTCATGCCTAAGGTGGTTTCCAGCGAGGCTTTAAATCAAACCATCCACTTACCCACCTTCTTTCCAAATCAACAGAACAAAGGAGAAAGACTTCTGCATTCCTTGGACATTCACAGACAACTTCGTTACTACTTAGATAAAACTAAGGTTTTCAGAAAATCTGACCAGCTCTTTGTATCCTATGCTACAGCTTCACAAGGGAAGCTATATCAAAACAAACCATTTCCAAATGGATAGGACATTGCATTCATTTTTGCTACACCCATCATGGAAAACAAGTTCCTGTTACCATTAGGCCCCATTCTACCAGGGCAACAACTACATCTACAGCCTTCCTCAGGGGGGTTCCAACCAAGGAGATTTTGGAAGCTGCAACTTGGAGTTCAGTACACACCTTTACCAAACACTATCGCTTACCACTTTACTCTTAAGACTAGGGCTGGCTTCTCCACTGCAGTTCTGCAGGGCCTTTTAGCCTCCTCTAACCCTCTATGACTCCACCACCCATCCTTAGCTTTGGGATTCTACCCAAGTGTGATGACTGCAGCAGGGTAACACGATGAACATAGTACAGTTTTGTACCTACCATAAATGTAGATGTTCGAGTGTTCACCCTGCTGCTGTCCAGGTTACCCTCCCTCCTTCCCCTCTGATATAACTGGCTAAATCTCTACAATACCTTCCTGATGTATTTGCTCATAGCTGGATGGATTTTGTGTTTGTGCTAAAATTTCTTAAATTGGTACTAATTACTGACCACCTTTTTGGGGGCACCTGACATCTGGGGCAAGAAAAACTGAAGAAAATGGTGTCGGATGCATTATTTATACCCCTGGCGCAATGACGTCAGGGAAGAAGCGACAGCAACCGACGCCGAACCAAGATACTGGAATTCCAGCCAACTGCGGGACTGCCTGACGACAGGATAACTCAAGTGTGATGACTGCAGCAGGGTGAACACTCGAACATCTACATTTGTGGTAGGTACAAAACTGTACTTTTTCTTGACTTTTCATAAGGACATTGTGAGTCTTAGAATCCAGCCCTTCCTTTATGCTTAAGGGAGTCCATAAGTTTACTCTTAATCAGATTATTGTTTTTTACACAAACCCAAAAAATAATGGCAAGAAAGCCCATCACTGCCTGTATGTGGGTGCAATGAAGATATTATTTGAATTAAACTGAAAAGTGTTTAGGAAAACTAACCAACTTTTTGTATCTTATGATAAGACAGAAAGTCAGACAGTTTCTAAACAAACTATCTCCAGATGACTTTCTCTTTCCATACACTGCTGCTGCTCTATCCATGGCAGAACTCCTCCTGTGACTGTTAACAGTCATTATACTAAGGCATTTGCCATATTTGGATTTTTTTTGGAAGGGTGTGGACTCTAGATCCATTTTGGAAGCAGGTGCTTAGTCTTCTGTTCACACAGTTGCCAAACAGTACTGTTTTATTTTTCCTGTTGCAGCCAGGACTGGTTTCTTTATGGTTGTTTTGAAGGGCATTCTGGTCTCTGGTTCATCTTTCCTCCGTCTGATCTTGAACAGTGCATCTGTAATAAATACTGCAGCAGTGATCTTGTTAATAATATAATACAGTTATGTAGGTAACGTACCACAACAGATGATCTTCAAATAGATTACTGTTGCAATACAAATCCCCTTTCTCCATCTCCGTGAATAATTTCTTCCCTGGGCATGCTGGAGCATCCATTCTTTTTTCCTATCTGACAGGGCTTGGCTTAGAGCTGTAGACTTCATCCTCTCATTCTAGTGACACGAAAACTGAGATGTCCTTCAAGGATGCATCTGCAGTCTTTACAAATGGGTTGTCCTGTCGTCAGGCAGCCCTTCGGTCGGCCGGATTCCAAAGTCTGGGTCTGGCTTCGGCTGGTGTCGCACTTCACCCGACGTCATTGCGGCAGTTATTCGGGTATAAAGGCATCAGCCGATGCCATTTTCCTCAGTCTTTCTCCAAAGCAGAAGCTGTAAGTGCCGGTCGGTCAGATCCAGAGATTACTACTACCGAATACTATTTCAAGACTTCTATAAAGCTGTTGGGGACTCTTTCTTGCCTCAGCCGATGTCAGAGAAAGTTAATAACTGTTTATCTTGTGGGAAACAAATACCTCATAAAGATTTCCACTCCTATTGCATACATTGTTTAGGCCCAGACCACGTAGCAGCTTGTCTAGCCTGTGCTTCTTTAACCGAAACGCTTAGACGCCGGTCGGACTTTGCTGAACAGATTTTCGCCGATTTTGCCTACATTATGCCGCGGATCCTCCGACCACGCAAATAACCAAAAACGAAAGAAAAGGACCGACGCCGAAACCGCGGTTAAGCAAACCACGGGTGTCTCGGTTTCGGCCGAAACCGAGCAAGCGGTTCTTTCTACAGCCGATAACTTGCCTTCTACCGAGGCATCTTCTAACCTGGTAGAAACGGCTTCTGAAATCCAACCTTCTGTTGCGGTTTCACAGGATTTATCAGACACCATCCCCCTGGATGTTTCAACCCCTGCCCGTGGAGCTGCTAGGCCTCCTCCAGCTATGTCTATTAAGGCCTTTGCCAGGGCTAAAGCAGCCAAAGCATCAAAACCTGTGCCTGCCAAGCCCCCTTCTCACAGGCCCAGCTCCAGCTCCCATATGCTTTCTTTGGCTGAGGATCTCATCTCTTTAATTAGGAGCCCAGCCTCATCCAGACAGGGCCTCTCCCTCCTCCAGAAAAGAGGCCTAGAGCAGAGCCCCCTGAGCCAGTATCCACAGATGATTCCTCTGATGACTCAGAACATACAGACCCTCCTGAGGCTTCTTATTCTCCTTACGAAGACTCTGAGGCTGAGGAGTCCATCCCTTCAGCCTCTCCTCTTGAGGAATTTTCCTTTGGGGAAACCTTGCATGCTATGAGGGAACAATTTCAGTGGCAGGGCCAAGATTTCTCAGACTCTAGAAAAAGGCTTAGGACCTTTCTACATTTACCACAGCATAGGCCTTTAGCTATACCTCCAGTTCTTTCTGCTGTTGATGATACATTTAATGATGCTTGCACTGCTCCTGATTCTTTACCCCCGGCTCCTGCTAAGCCCGATAGGTACTACAGGGTCCCGGACACTCATCACCACTTATATAAGGCTCCTTTTGCAGATCCAGAGACTATCTCCCAGGGTCCTAAAGCTGTAGCAGCTACTTCTAAAAACCCCCTCCCCTCTGAAAGGGAATCCAGGTCCTTAGAGAGATGGGGTAAAAAAAGTTTACACCTCTGCTACTTTGTCAGCTAGAGCTTTAAACTGCCAATTTCATATGATTCAATATCAAGAGTTTATGCTTGACCAGTTGACTAAAAAGCTGTCCTCTGAAGAATCTTTAGATAAAACGTATGTTCAAGAAATGGTACATAACATACAGCAGGTTAGTAACCATTCTTTAAAATGTGGCTATGATGCACTGGAGGCTTCCTTTAGATCAGCCATGACTGGCACAGTTATCAGGAGGCATGCATGGTTGAAAGAACAGGCATTACCAGACCATGTCAAATCTAAGCTTTTGGATGCACCTATGGACAAGGTCAATTTATTTGGTTCCCCTGCACAGCAGGTATTAAAAAAGATGGAAGAGAAAGCAAAATCTGTGCAAACAGTGAAAGATTTCTTACAAGTTCAACCTCCAAGGTTTAGCAGGAACTGGCCCTCCAAGAATTGGTCCTTTCCGGATTCCTCTAAGGCACAAAGAGGCAGGAATAGGCGCTTTAGAGGCAGAAACCAATCCAGGGGTGCCTACAGGGGTCGCCAGTGGCAGGATAACAACCAACGAGGCACGGATATAGCCACCACCACTACAACGACTCAATCACAGTGACTTGGCGGTGACACCGCCTACCAGGGAACAACTAGAAGCACCCTTAGGCGGAAAGCTAACCTTATTTTCAAGAAACTGGCACTGCATTACAAGAGAAAAATGGATTTTGCAAACTATAGACCAGGGTTACAGGTTCCATTTCCATACTCTACCAGAAAAGAGAGGAATGCCAAACCTACCGCCTACTCAAAGGACAGAAGCTCTAAAACAAATATCTCAATTATTAAAAATGAGAGCTGTGGAAAAGGTACCATCTATGGAGCAAGGAAAGGGATTTTACTCCAGACTCTTTCTGGTACCACGAAAAGAAAACAAATGGAGGCCTATTCTAGACCTGTCCGCTTTAAACACATTCCTCATTGTTCCAAAATTCAAAATGCTGACCCTACAGCAGCTTCTTCCCATGCTGGGCAAGGAGTCTTGGCTGGTAACTCTAGATCTCAAGGAGGCATACCTGCACGTCCCCATAAGACCAATTTGCAGAAGATACCTCAGATTTCTTGCAGGATCAGAGCATTATCAATTCTCAGCATTGCCCTTTGGCTTATCTACTGCGCCCAGAGTGTTCACGAAATGCCTGGCATCAGTAATCGCTCATTGCAGACTTCAGGGATTCAAATCTATCCCTACCTGGACGACTGCCTGATACAAGCGGACAGCAAAAACAAACTAACAGAAGACTTACAAAGAGTCATCTACCTGCTGCAAGCCCTGGGATATACAGTCAATACAAAAAAGTCAAGGCTGATTCCATCCCAAAGAATAACCTTTCTGGGTGCAGAACTGGACACATCAAAACAAATGGCATTTCTAACCGCAGAAAAGAAAGAGCAACTTCCTCTCTACTTCTTGGCATTAACAAAGCAGAACCATCTAACTGCAAGAAAAGTGCTACAAGCTCTAGGCTTCATGGCATCCTGCATAATACTGGTCCCTCATGCCAGGCTGCATATGAGAAAGCTACAGTGGTACTAAAGAATTTGTGGTCCCAGCACAAGCACAGCCTAGAAACCAAAATTCCAATGATCCCATGCTTGTAGCAAGAGTTCCTATGGTGGGCTCAGGCCTGCCAATCAAACACAGGATTGCCCTTCTGCAAAAGTCAACCAAGACAAACCATCACGACAGATGCCTCAGACCTCGGTTGGGGGGCACACATGCTGGGCAAGTGCATTCAAGGCCTATGGACTCAAGACCAGCTGCATCTGCACATAAATCTAAAAGAAATGATGGCAGTAAAATTGGCAATCCAGGCATTCAGACCTTTTCTTCAAGAAGGCCAGTTGATGATAAGGACAGACAACACCACAGTTATGTGGTACATCAACAAACAGGGAGGCACACACTCATACCCTCTATGCCGGCTGGCACTGGACCTATGGGATGTGGCTCTGAGTTACAACATTCAGTTACAGGCAATTTATGTACCAGGGAAGGAAAACATTCTAGCAGACATATTAAGCAGAACTACAACAGATGCCCACGAATGGATGCTGCATCCGGACATCTTCAAGGCCATCACAAGAGAATGGGGATTACCACAAATAGACTTGTTTGCATCCCCATTCAATCACCAGTTGAAGAAATTCTGCACAAGGACTTACCACCCTTGCTTGGAAGGTGGACTCCCTATCTTTCAGTTGGAAAAGCCTGACAGCATACGCATTCCCACCACTTCCTTTGATGCACAAGGTGCTTCTGAAAATCAAAGAGGAACGTCCGAGGATCATTCTGATAACCCCAGACTGGCCAAGACAACATTGGTATCCACTGCTGAGGAGCATGTCCCGGGAACAAATATGGACACTGCCCCTGATCCCATTACTGCTAACACAGAACAACTACAACATCCTGCATCCAAACCTAAAAACTCTGCAGCTATCTGCCTGGAACATTACATAACAGCAATTAACCCAAATTTATCCCAAAGGGTTAAAGACATAATCCTGGAGGCTCGTAGACCTTCAACAAGAAAGAATTATGCAGCAAAATGGAAAAGATATCTCATCTGGAGTACTGCAAAGGGCAAGATGTGACACTGGTGAACATAGCCAACATCCTGGAGTACTTGGCGGAGCTCTTCCATACAGGCCTGTCCTATTCTTCCATCAAGATACATGCATCAGCTATTTCAGCAGAATACTGCTTGGATCCTCCTGTCTTCTCATCCTCTGCTCAGACAGTTTCTGAGAGGAATTAAAATGTAAACCTCCCAGGAAACCTCCATTGCCAGCATGGGACTTGAACTTTGTGCTAGAAAAACTGACTCTTCCTCCTTTGAACCAGCAGCAACAGCAGAATTACAATACTTATCCTGAAGACTGCTTTCCTGCTGGCAATAACTTCAGCAAGAAGGGTCTCTGAACTACAGGCATTAATGGCAGTGCAACCCTTCCTGATCTTCCATCAAGATAGAGTGTCCATGAGAACAAATCCTACATTTATGCCTAAGGTGGTATCCAGAGTCTCTTTAAATCAGGCTATCCACCTTCCTACATTCTTCCCCAACCCACAGAACAGGGGAGAAAGGCTCTTACATACCTTGGATGTACACAGACAATTACGCTACTACCTGGACTGGACAAAGAACAATAGAAAAACTGACCAGCTTCTGGTAGCATATGCAACAGGAAAGGAAGGAAAACCAATTTCTAAACGGACAATCTCCAAATGGATAGGAAATTGCATTAGATTTTGTTACTCCTACCATGGAAAGAAAACTCCAGAGAACATCAGGCCTCACTCCACAAGGGCTACTGCCACTACCACAGCTTTCTTACGAGGAGTGGCCACCAAGGACATTATAGAGGCTGCTACTTGGACCTCCGTGCATACATTTGCCAAGCATTATAACTTACCTCTATACTCTAGATCCCGTGCTGGTTTTGCCACTGCTGTTTTGCAAGGGATCCTAACTACACTATAATCTCTTCTCATTCCCTCCTCCCCTAGTTTAGCTATGGTATTCTACCCATTTAGAAGACTGCAGATGCATCCTTGAAGGACATAGTACAGTTTTGTACCTACCATAAATGTAGATGTCCGAGAGGAATGCATCTGCAGTCAGGATTACCCACCCTCCTTCCCCTCTGAGGTACTCCTAGGGTATTTGCCAATCTTCAGCTAGCTTGGGGGGGGATCTATTATGGTGTATTTGTTTGTATATATGTACATACATGCTTCTTTGTGTGTTTGCTCTCTACTATTTGGAAACTTTGGCATTTATCCAAATTTAGCCATCCAAGAGGGCACCTGGCATCTGGGGCAAGAAACACTGAGGAAAATGGCGTCGGCTGATGCCTTTATACCCGAATAACTGCCGCAATGACGTCGGGTGAAGTGCGACACCAGCCGAAGCCAGACCCAGACTTTGGAATCCGGCCGACCAAAGGTCTGCCTGACGACAGGACAACCCATTTGTAAAGACTGCAGATGCATTCCTCTCGGACATCTACATTTATGGTAGGTACAACACTGTACTTTTTGGTGCTTCTATGCATTACTCTTATACTGACTTGTCCACTCATGCTGAAGAAAAACATTTAGCATGTAAGGAAGGTACTTGAGCTTTTCATACTGGCCAGATATACAGTGTTCCTGGCAAGATGCTTTGAATCTGTAAGGAATTCTGCAAATGTGATCTGTTCATCCTCTACTTTTATGGCATTTTATACACAATTGCACTTTCTTCTTTAGAAAGAAACTTTAAAAAAAGTGGTGCTAAAGTTAAGGCCTCCCAAGAGCACCCAAAGCTGCTACCCCTAACCCAGGGATGTCCTTGACTTTAATTTCAAGGAAGCCTTCTCCTCTAGTTCACAAAACGATTAGAATTAATGCAGTCACAAGGTGAAAAAAGTCTAGCAAACTTGTAGCTAAGTCTGATAGTGCTTGTCTGTAGAGACCCTGTCCATCTTGCTAAGGCCTAAAAGCTCCAGTTTCATGAAGGTGCCTGTTGATAATCCTCCACCCTTGGAATTTGTCAAACAGTTCTTTTGATACCACTTTGGAGGCTGACAGTGGTTATGCTGTCTTGTCTGTCAATAAGCCATAGTAGATGTCCTTCTATTCTCAAGTTGCAGTATTCATAACCTTAGGGCGTTGCTGCCTGCAGCACCAGACATCTGGCCAGTATACCAAAGTCTTAGAAGCAGGGGTATGTGCGACTTTGCATGCAGAAGCCATAAAGTGACGTAGGCTATATCTGTGACTTCTGCACGTACCCAACTCAGAACTGTTCTGCCACAGTGTATTCCAGACGTCTGATCACCAGTGTATGTAATCCCGAGTTTGTTCGACTTCAGCCACTAATTTTCGATGATTGTTTTCCATCTGTCCGCTCTGAGATAAGTACCCTTGTGGGATTTTTTTTGTTTGTTTCTTTGCCTTTTTCAGATATACATGTCATGTAGAAAGGGAAAGTTTGGTTGTGGAAGATAAATTCCACATAAAGACACACATGAAGAGTTCTTATTTTGTTTAGGGGCTGGTCACAATTACAAGTCCTGTGACATTTGCCAATCGTTTGTTCCCAAAACCCTTAGAAACTGTCTGGCGGCTTGACATTTTTATTTAGAGAATCGGCGTCTATGACGTTTGGTGTCCAGAATGGAAGGTGGAGCAGCCACCTCCAAGGGGTCACCTAGGAAGAAAGCCAAGAAAGTTAGGCCCAAGCTGTGCCTCAGTTGTCCAGTGAGATTCTCGAGGCGAGTGTCAGCCCAGGATCACTGTGTACGTCGGCTGTTTCACTGCAGCCGGGAGCTGAAATGGAAGCCGGTTCAATGGATACCCAGGTTTTTCAACCATCAGAGCCTGATGATGAGGGGTAACCACAGCTCATGGCTTCGGAGGGGCGTACTACTGCCTTGCCATCCACTATAATGTCGGCACCCAGGCCTACTACTGCTCCATCTACCTCTTTAAAAAAAAAACAGAAGGAGATACATGGCTCAAAAGAACCTACTCCACCCTGGTAGACCTTTTCCCAGACTCTGTTCAATCCTTTCAGGTTCTCCAGACCCAGATTCCCCATTCAGGCCTACCACTTGTTCCACAGGTACTATCTGAGGAAGAGTCTTCCTCCTCAGATGAGTCTTTAACTTACTGTTCTCAGATTGAATCACATAAGGATTTCGTAACTCTAGAAGAAGTGTCCCCCACTCCTGACTCCTCTGGAGAGGATTTCTCCTTTGTGGATACCATTTCCCTACTTAGACAACATTTCAAGTGGGAGCTCTCAGAAGTTTCTGAGACTAAAAAGAGATACTTTGAACTTTTGCATCACCATCTGCAGTCCCACCTTTACTTCCAGCATTCCAGGATGCTTTTTCTGGTGCCTCCCAGAGCCCAGAGTCACAGGCTCCTGCTTCTAAGAGACCAGACAGATTTTATAAAGTGTCTGCTAAGGAGAAGTACCTTTTCAAGAACCCTCCAGCAGACCTTGCAGTCATTGCAGTGTTAGCTGATAAGTCCTCTAGGCAACTACCTTCCTCTTCCCTTTTCCCTACTGACAAAGACAGTACATTTATGGACAGGTTGGGGAAGAAAGTATACACTTCTTCCACCTTGGTCATTAGAGCTATTAATTATCCGATCCACGTGGCCAAGTTTGCTTTACATTCCCTGACCAAGACCGCTACTCTTCTGTCTCAGGTTCCAGACTCACCGGGTAAGGCCCGAGTAACTTTCTGTCCACGGTTTCTCAAGTGACCAGACACACTGTTAAGTGCAGCTATGATGCTGTAGAAGCTTCTTCAAAGTCTGCTGTTTCTGGTTCTGTGTTAAGGAGGTTTTCATGGTTGATACTTCAGCTTTTACCTGTGGATGTCCAAGCTAAGTTGTTTGATGCCCTTTTGGACAACAAAGCCCTCTTTGGAACTGCCTCTGCAGAGCTACTTAAGTCTCTGTGGGAAAAAGGTAAAAACTTACAAAATCTAAAATATTTACTGGTTTCACCTGTTCCCAGCTTCCATAGAAATTTCCTTCAAAAGCCTAGCTTTGTCAAGAGGCAGTCCACTCATCCCTCTGCAACTCAGTTCAAGGGACAGTGACATCCTCGGAAACAGTCTGCTCCTAGATCTTCTACCACCACCACACCTTCTTCCTTTCCAAGGCAGCCAGACCCAGATAGCGCTCCTCCACTGTGACTCTCTTCCTTTACCCAGTTGCACACCCCCATCCCTAAGCCTAACCCTTTCCCTACCCTCCTGGCAGAAAATCACCACAGACAAGTAAGTGGTCTCCATCATCGAGAAGGGATACTTCATGGCTTGGTGGACAATTCCACCTTTCCAGGGAATTCCTCAACCCCCACCCAATCAGCTTCCACTTTCTCCCCACTATCCTGAGTCAGCCCCTCTCTCAGGGAACTATAGAACAAGTACTCGAGGATCAGTTAGCCAAGGAGTTTTATTCCAGGATGTTTTTGGTTCCAAGAAACTATGGTCCTTGGAGACCCATACTCTACTTATCCTGCCTCAGGCTCTTCCTCAAGTTACCTGCCTTCAAAGTGCTCACATTATAGCACCTTCTTCCCCTTATTTCTCAGCAAGCCTTCATGGCCTCTCTGGATCTGAAGTATGCTTAACTTCACATCCCTATTCATCCCACTTGCAGGAAATTTTTACATTTCTCAGTGTGTTCTTCACTTTTTCAGTTCTCTGCCTTACCTTTTGAGCTTTCCACAGCTCCAAGAGTACTCACAAAGTGTCGAGCCCCAGTCATTGCACATTGCAGCCTACAGGGCATACAAATGTATCCTTACTTGGACGACCTCTTTATTCTGCGCCAAGATCCTCTCAACCTGTCCCAACACCTGGACATGGTTTGCCAGTTTTTGCAGAGCTTAGGATTCGCAGTGAAATGCCTAAAGCCTCAAATGACTCCTCCCCATGATCTTGTTTTTCTTGGGTGCAGAATAAGGACAGACTTGATGTCAGTCTCTCCCTGCCCAGAAAGTGGAATTTCTTACTCTGATATTCTTCGTGTTTCATTGTTGCAGTCATTACATTTGGGTTATCTGCTTGCAGTAGCCCTCAGTCGGCCTGATTAATAAAGTCTTGGGTCCTGTGTTGGTTGCTGTCCCTTCTTCTGTGACGTTAGGTCGTCAGGGGGTGTAAAATATGCAGCCGACACCATTACATCAGTCTCTTGCCATTCGGTGCCCAAAGCAGAAGCAGTTTGCAAGTGCCGGTCGGCCGACTCCTGAAATTTTCTTTTTCGAGTTTTAGAACCAAAGTCTTCAACTAAAAGCTAAGTACCCCGTTGTGGAAATTATTTCTTCCTCTAACCGATGTCAGTAAAAGTAAATAATTGCATTACTTGTGGAAAGGAAATACCTCATAAAGATTTTCATTCGTACTGTATTCCTTGCCTAGGCCCTGACCACGACGTACCTCGCTGTCGGTTTTGTGCTTTATTAAAAACCATGAACTATCTGTCGTCAGTATATTTTCGCTTCTAAATATTTTGGTGCTCAGTTCAATTATCCTGATATATCTTCGGTAAGCCATCTGACTACCAACATTCTGAAAAAATGCAAAGATAAAGACAGAGACAGGCTGCCTAGGTCAAAAGCTGCCGGCGACGCTTCTCCTAAGCCAGTCGCCAGTTCGCCGGTACTCTGAGGTGCTTTCGCTGATACCCGCTACTTCAGATTCGCAGGCCTGTACTGAGACCCATTCGCAGTCCGGTATGCCATGAGATGCTTTAACTGTGGAACCTGCGGATATCTCTACCTTGGATGGGTCCGGAGCAGCTGTGCAAGCACCGGCTTCTGAGGGTGTATTCAGGCCTACTGACTTGCAAATTAAACTGACACCATCTTCTTCTTCTTGAAGGCCTAAAACTTGAACCATGCCTAGAATACTGACTGCCAGACTGCATGGTCAGGCCTCTATGCCTAAAAAACAAATGATAAGAATGGCTGAAGACCTTATTACTTTAATCAGGGGAAGCCAGCCTTCCCCCTCTAAGAGTCCTAGGACTGAGTTTGCTTATGATAATTCTGACCAGGATTCTGAATTTTCTATTTCCTCTGATGACCAGGATTTACCCTTGTCTACCTATGAGGATTCTGATGCTGAGGACTGTATTCCCTCTGCTTCCCCCCAGAGGATTTCTCTTTTGGTGAAACCTTGCATACTCTCGGGGAGCATTTTCATTGGGAAAGTCAAGATTTCTCTGATTCTAAAAAGAGACTTAGGGATTTCTTACTCCTGCCCCAGCACAGGCCTTTAGCCATACCTCCTGTACTAGACATTGTTGATGATGCCTTTTCAGAATCTAGCTTGGCCCCTGACTCTTTATCTCCTGCTCCCAGAAAACCTGATAGATATTACAGGGTCCGTGACTTTTACAAGTTCCTTTTTAAAAATCCTACTGTGGATCCTGAGACCATTTCAAAGGGCATTAAAGCTACTACTGCCAAAAATCCTACCCCCTCTGATAGAGACTCCAGGGTGCTGGATAGATGGGGTAAGAAGGTATACACTTCTCCAACTTTGGCCATTAGGGCCTTAAACTGCCAGTTTCATATGTTAAAGTATCAGCAGCATATTATTGGATTGCTTAAACAGAAAATGATGTTGATTCCTGATTGTGCTGAAAATAAGGATGTTATGTGGTCCTATCTTGCCTACATTCCTTACTCACGGGTTCGGAGCCGAGAATCGGCTCCGACTTGGCCAAATTTTCTAGCACGAAGTCTCTAATTGGCTGGGCTAACCCGGTATACCAAGATGCACCTCGCCCTAGCCCCAGATCTCGTTTGCCGCTCGTAGAGTTAGGATGTGGTCTCGCTTGGCTGTGGCTAAGTACCCTTTCAAATACTTTTTCTAAGTATTTTAGCAGTTATTTTAATAGCTAGTTTTCTCCTTGTCTAAGTTTCATTGTGAGTGTTAGTGAGATTGGGTGTTTGTGGTATCCCTTTGTTTGGTGGGCTAGGCCCATTTAAGTTAGAGGACCTAGTCCTCTCCTATGTTGTTTTTCTGGTGTTAAAACTGTAGTTGGATTTGTTCTTGTCTTACCCTGCTACTCCAAGAAACGTTTGATTTAGAGTTCCTTGGCCGTTAGTGGTATTTGTTTTCCCACCTTCATCTTGTGTCGTTGTCGGTTGACAGTGTGCTGTTATTTTTTACCATGTCTAAAGAGCAGAAGGAGCATAAATCCTCCTTGTTTAAAAAGTGTACTAAATGTGGCTACAAAATGTCTGTTACGGATGGCCATGCCATCTGTGTGTATTGTCTTGGTGCTATTCACTTGCAGGAGTCCTGCAGTTTCTGTCACGCTATTAGCGCGAGGGTACTGCAGGAAAGAAAAAATAAACTGATTTTGAAGGGCCTGATTAAGCCCTCTTTTGAGGAATCCTTCTTCTTCCAGTCCTAAATCTAAGCCTTCCAAGGCCAAGAAGAGATTTCCGGCTCTGTCTGCTTCCTCGGAGCCCCCGGAGAAGGTTAAAATAGTGGTTGCTGCCTCCTCGGCTCCATTGTCCACAGGGCCACAGGAGACGGTCTCGATTAAGAATACTTCCTCCTCGGCTCCATTGTCCTCGGGGCCGCAGGAGAAGGTTTCGATAGGGGATACTACCTCCTCTGCTCCATTGTCCTTGGGGCTGCAGGACATATTGCTGGTGCTGGAGTTGACCTCGGCTCCGATATTATTGGAGCCGGTCACCCAGTGTCAGGTATGTGTCTCCGGGTAGTAGATCCCGATCTCATTCTATTTCCTCCAAATCCTCTAGGCTGTCTGATTTGGATGTGGATAGGGTGGTCCAGAGGCTCCTGCAGTTGCCGGTGCTAGCAAAACTGTTCTCATCTCCGACCCAGTCGGCTCCAGAGCCCGTCCCCATTCTGGTACCTGTGATTCCTCCTCCGAGCACCCATGTGTCGTCGGAGCCAGAGTGCTCTGTGCCGAGTGATGTTCTCGTTTCTGCTCCGATAACCCATGTGAGTCTATCGGAGCCGGCATCTTCTCCAACCATGTCGGTTCCATCCTCTGGTTTCGGTACTCGGGTTTCCTCAGTCGGACCCGAGGGGGATGCCTCGGGACTATTGTCTGTTCCGAGCCTCCCTCTCGGTGCTTCGGCTCGGGGAATCCCGACTCAGGTCATGGTCTCGGAGACGGGTCGGTCCTCAGATTCGGGGGGACCTGCCTTCGAGGCCATGAGGAGTGCACTGGCCAGATCGTCAGTAACATCACCTGGATCAGTCACTCCGTCCCCTTACACCCTGGCTAGAGCCTCTGATGCCCCCCCTATCCTTGGATGGTGGAGCCCGAAGGTCTGGGGATAACCCCTTGAGCAGTCCCCTACTTTCTGAGAGCCCCTCAGAGTCAGTGCCTGAGGAGCCCCCTAGTAAGAACTTGTGCAAGAGGAAGCACATAGACTCCCAGGACGAGTCCCTCACTTCCGATACCGACCTCGAGGAGTCAGAGGGTTCCCCCAAGTCATCCTCCGATGATGTCTCTTTCTCCGACATCCTGGAGATTTTGAGGCAGAGAGGCGACTGGCCTTCCAAGACACCGTCTGAGGATGAGTCGGTATTCTCCAAGGCCTTTGGAGCTCAACCCTCCACCTCCTGGGTGTCTCCACCCTTCAGCGAACTCCTGGACTTGATTTGTCAAAGGGTGTGGGAGAACCCTGATTCCGTGGAACCGGTGCCCAGACATCCAAACAAGTTTCTGTCAGCTCCCCCCGGGCAAAGAGTTCCTTACCAAAGGGGTTTCAGTGGATGCCTTGGTGGTGGCGGCAGCCACTCAGCAGGAAGTTGCAGCGGCTTCTTCTTCAGGCCATCCTCCTAACAAGGAGTCCAGGAGTATGGATCGGTATGGGAAGCGTACCCTGTCTTTGGCAACCTTTACCTTACGGTCATTGAATTACCTCTGTCATTTCACTCGGCTCCAGAGAGATCTCCTGAAGGATCTAGGAGATACTCTGACTGGTAACATGCCTGAGGCGATAGCGCAGACGGTTAACACCCAGTTGTCTACCCTAGGTTCCATTGTCAACTCGTCTATGAGGCTTTTATCTTATGCAGCCGAAGGGGCGAGTAGGGCAGCTAGCTCAGGCGTAGCTCTTAGAAGGCAAGCCTGGATGCGCCTGTGTCATTTCGTGGAGGCCTTTAAGTCTTCCTTCACTGATGCCCCCTTTGATGGGGCCACTCTCTTCCGACCCAAAGTGAAAAACACCCTTACCAGATGTGAACAGGAGGGAAAGACCCTATCTGCCAAGGGGCCCATTTTTCTCTCCCTTCTAGGCCTTATCAAAAGGCATAGAGAGGAGGGAAAATGTGGTTCAAAAAGTCTCAGAGGTCCTTTCCCACAGCTCAAGGTGAGTCCCCCTCCAGAGGCAGAGGGGGGGGGGGTTATTCCGGAAGACACCGTCCTAGAGGTAGAAGAGGCCCCCGCAACTCGGGAGACCGCGATTCCTTTCGCGGTTCTTCCTTCTAGCGTTCCTGAGGCATTGCCCGACTGTGCTATTCCAGAGCCAGTCGGGGGCCAAATTTCGTTGCATCTGGAAGCCTGGGAAAGCATCACCCAGGATCGTTGGGTGCTTCGAATAGTTACCGGAGGTTACACTATTCCCTTTGCATCGACACCCCCCCCCCCAGTCAGAAGGATCCCGGACGTCCCACCCAGTCAACGGGATCAAGCAGCACTAGACGTTGCAAAGCTGCTAGAAAAAGGAGTCATCCAACCAGTACCCTCAGACCATGTCGGATCAGGAACTTACTCACGACTCTTTTTGGTGCCGAAAAGAACAGGGGACCCTGAGACCCATTCTGGATCTCAGTCGACTGAATCACTACGTTCTGAAGTCCAAGTTCCGGATGGTCACACTTCATTCCATTTTTCCACTGCTGGAGAAGGGTGTATGGATGTGCTGCATTGACCTCAAGGATGCCTACTACCACATCAAAATGGAGAAGGCATTCAGGAGTCATTTATGCTTCCAGTTAGGAGCCAGTCACTTCCAGTTTCTTGCCCTGCCCTTTGGTCTCACCACAGCCCCCAGGGTGTTTACCAAGTGTTTGGCAGTGGTGACAGCTCACCTGAGACGTCTAGGATTCCAGGTGTTTCTGTATCTGGACGACTGGCTTCTCGCCGCCCCCACCAGGCATCTGCTCTTTCAAGCCAGGGAGACGACCATCTCACTTTGTCAACATCTAGGAATTACTTTGAACTGGGAAAAGTCTGCCTTGCAGCCCTCACAGCGTGTTGTTTTTATAGGCGCAGAGCTAGACTCTATTCAAATGCACGCCTTTCTGCCACAGGACAGGATAAGAGTGTTGCAGTCTCAGATCCACGCACTGTTGCCCCTCAGAAAAGTTCAGGCCAGGTTAGTTCTTCAGCTCTTGGGATCCATGGCCTCCACCATCATGCTGGTACCTCTGGCCAGGTTACACATGCGGATCCTACAGTGGCTCCTGTCGGTTCAGTGGTCCTTTCAGAAGCTTCCTCTTTCCCACCCGATACTTCTCACGGAACAATGCAAACAGGATCTCCTCTGGTGGCTATGCTCCTCCAATCTGGACAGAGGAAGAAGCTTGATTCCTAGGTCTCCAGTGATCACGGACGCCTCCCAGATGGGGTGGGGGGGGGCATTATCTAGGCAGGATGGTCCAAGGCACCTGGCAAGATCACGAGGTACACTTGCACATCAATGATGTTCATCGTGAATACAGCTGCAGTCATTACAGATGGGTTATCCTGCCGTCAGGCTGGTCCTCGGTCGGCCGAATTCCAAAGTCTAGGTCCGGCGTTGGTTTTCGTTGCTTCTTCCCTGACGTCAGTACCGCAGGGGTATAAAAGAGGCAGCCAACGCCATCTTCTTCAGTCTTTCTTGCTGCGCGGTGCCCGAAGCAGAAGCAGTTCGCAAGTGCCGGTCAGCCAGCTCTTGAGATTTACGAAAATATTTCAGCCGAAGTCTTCTTGAAAGCTAAGTACCCCGTTGGGGAAACTTTTCTTGCCTCAGACCGATGTCAGACAAAGTTAATAATTGCATTTCATGTGGGAAGCAAATACTGCATAAGGGTTTCCACTCTTTCTGTATACCTTGCTTAGGCCCAGACCATGACGTCTCGGCCTGCCGTTTTTGTGCTAGATTCAACAAGCGCACTATTAAGCGCCGGGTGGAGTTCGCTGTTCACTATTTTGGCAAAAAATTTAATTATATTATGTCATCGGATACTCCGACTCCAGTTTTGAGTAAAAGACGCAAAGACAAGGACTGACATACGAGGTCCGCACCGACTACTGAGACCACGCTAAGGCTGACTACCGGTTCTCCGGTGCTCAGCGAGGCACCTACGCAGCCCCTGAGTACCGATGACACTACATTACCGGTGTCTTCAGTACCCGAGGTCGCAGGCTCCTCGGTGCCAATTCCTACTGCAGATACCGACGCCACTCTTGGCGGGGAAACTTAGAGTTTAGACAGGCCTGCCATTTCTCAAGGTGTCTTCAGGCCTTCCTCCTTCTCTATTAAAGCTTTCACTAAATCTAAAGCGGCCATGAAAACCAAAAAACAGGGTCCTCAGACCTCCTCTCAAGGCCCCATGCCTAAAAAACAGATGCTCAAAATGGCTGAGGATTTGATTACTCTTATCAGGGGTTCTCAACCCCCCTCTGACAAAAGGCCCAGATTAGAGGAAGACTACCCTTCCTCAGATCAAGCCTCTATTAACTCAGAACATTCTGAGGATCAGGATTATGCCTATTCTCCTTTCGAAGACTCTGATGCAGAGGAGTCTATTCCCTCGGTCTCCCCCCCCCCTGAGGACTACTCTTTTGGGGAAACCCTACATACATTGAGGGAACACTTTCACTGGGAAGGCCAAGATTACTCAGATTCCAAGAAAAGGCTCAGGGAATTTCTTTTGCTCCCCCAGCATAGGCCCCTGGCTATCCCTCCTGTTTTAGATATATTGGATGATGTGTATTCAGAAGCCAGCCTTAATCCAGATTCTTTGCCTCCAGCTCCTGTTAAACCAGACAGGTATTACCGGGTTCCTGATTCTCACCAGTTCCTATACAAAAGACATACTGCTGACCCAGAAACTATTTCACAGGGTCCCAAGGGAATTAAGGCCTCTACTGCTAAAAACCCATTACCTTCACAGAGAGATTCCAGAGCTTTAGAAAGGTGGGGGAAAAAGGTGTACACCTCGGCCACCATTAAACTGTCAGTTCCATATGTTAAAGTATCAAAAGTTTTTGTTATCTCAGTTGAAAAGCAAAATGACACAACCAGAACAACCAGATTTAAGAGAGTTGCAGGATTTGTTGCATGGTGCGGAGCAAGTGGGTAAACATACCTTGCAGTGTGGATTTGATGCTTTAGAGGCCTCATGTAGAGCTGCTGTTATGGGGTCTGTCATACGTAGGCATGCTTGGCTCAAATAGCAAACCTTACCAGATCATGTCAAAGCTAAATTATTAGATGCACCTCTTCAAAAAGATGTATTGTTTGGTGTTAAAGCTGAGGAGGTACTAAAGAATATGGAAGAAAAAGCGAAATCAATGCAAACAGTGAAAGATTTCCTGCAGGTACAACCTCCACGTTTCAGCAGAAACGGGACTTCATAAAATTGGTCCTTTCCAGCCACGGACAGACCTCAAAGGGGCAGATACAGACGCCCAAGGGGTAGAGGGCAACCTCAAGGATCCTTCAGAGCCAGACAGTGGCAAGCACCAACCCCAAGAGGTGGAGAAGATAGATCACAGTCATTTAGAAAACAGACACAATGACTTCCCCCTATACCTGCCAAGCAAAGCTTTAATGGCAGCACCTTTGGGTGGAAAACTGGCATTATTCTCAAAAAACTGGCATATTGTTACAAAAGACAAATGGATTCTGGACATTATAGACAGAGGCTACAGGTTCCACTTTCACACCCTTCCAAAAATGAGAGGCATGCCAAACCTGCCACAAAATCAAGGGGCAGAGGCACAAAAACAAATTTCAGCTCTCATGGACAGGAAAGCGATTCAAGAGGTACCTGCAAAAGAACAAGGTCCAGGGTTTTATTCCAGACTATTCCTGGTACCAAGGAAAGACAAAGATTGGAGACCTATCTTAGACCTATCCATCCAAAACACATATCTGCAGGTACCAAAATTCAAGATGCTCACATTACAGCAGCAGCTTCCCATCCTGGCAAGGAGTCTTGGCTGGTAACATTGGACCTCAAGGAGGCATACCTGCATGTCCCTATCAGACAAGATTGCAGAAGATACCTCAGATTTCTTGCAGGTTCAACCCATTATCAGTTCTCTGCATTGCCCTTTGGCTTATCTACTGCGCCCAGAGTGTTTACGAAATGCCTGGCATCAGTAATCGCCTTCTGCAGACTACAAGGAATACAAATCTACCCATATCTGGACGACTGCCTGATCCAAGTGGACAGCAAGGACATACTACTGCAACACCTGGCGTTTGTAATAAAACTGTTGAACTTCCTGGGATACACAGTCAACAAAAAGAAATCAAAACTAATACCCTCTTGACAAATAATTTTCCTGGGTGCCAGCTTGAATACAACCACCCAGATGGCCTACCTCACGCCAGACAAACAAGGGCAACTGACTCAATACTTCAGCAAAATGGCAACTTTCACCAGGCTGACTGCAAGGAAAGTCCTGCAGGCTCTGGGATTCATGGCATCTTGCATCCTACTAATCCCATGTGCAAAGCTGCATATGAAGAAACTTCAATGGTACCTCAAAAGCTTATGGTCTCAACACAGCCACAGCTTGGAAACAATTAAACCACTCATTCCATGCCTTCAAAAGGAATTTCTGTGGTGGGCTCAAGCATGCCAAAAAAACACAGGTCTCCCTTTCTGTGTACCTCAAGCAATTCAAATCATCACAACAGACGCCTCAGACTACGCCTGGGGAGCACACATGACAGATCAGTGCATTCAGGGAAAATGGTCCCAAAAAGAGAAGCACCTACACATCAACCAAAAGGAAATGCTAGCCGTGCAAAATGCTATTATGACCTTCAAAGACCTAATGCATCCAGGCCAGCTATTGATAAGGACAGACAACACCACAGTGATGTGGTACATAAACAAACAGGGTCCCCCTGTTTGTGAGGGTCTCATTCATACCCCCTGTGCAGGCAAGCCATGACCCTATGGAACACAGCACTGGAATTGCAAATTCAACTACAGGCACAATTCCTGCCAGGGAAGGAAAACACACTGGCAGACAACCTAAGCAGAAATATGACAGATCCACACGAATGGAAGTTGCATCCTCAAGTTTTCACAAAGATAACTCAGGCATGGGGACAGCCAGACATAGATCTCTTTGCTACCCACAGAAAGTACCAGTTGAAAAAATTTTGTTCAAGGACCTATCATCCACAGGCCTGGAAAGTGGACGCACTTTCTTTCAATTGGACAACGTTGACAGTCTATGCCTTCCCGCCTCTTCCTCTGCTGCCCAAAGTTCTATTAAAAGCCAGAGCAGAGAGGCCGAAAATGATTCTCATTACTCCAGACTGGCCAAGACAACACTGGTATCCGCTCCTGAAGAGCCTGACACATTCCCCACCAATGATCCTACCTCTAGTCCCTCTTCTGTTGTCCCAGCACAACTACAAAACCCTTCACAGCCAGCTCAAAACCCTAAATCTAGCTGCATGGAGAATTCCTTGATTTCCCAACAGACCCTCCTCTCCAAGGAGGTGCAGGATGTCATCTTGGAGGCCAGAAAACCTTCTACTAGAAAAGCCTACTCCGCCAAATGGAAACGATTTTGTGCCTGGAATCAAGAAAAGGGCCAGAATCCTTGGGTAATAAATTTACCTCAAATTTTACAGTACCTAGCTGAGATGTTAAACAGTGGACTTTCCTTCTCCTCCATCAAAATCCACGCTTCAGCCATTTCTGCACAATACAACACAGATCCTCCTTTATTCTCTCATCCTCTCTTAAGGCAGTTCCTCAGAGGGGCAAAGAATATAAACCCCCCAAGGAAACCACCAGTCCCTGCTTGGGACCTCAACTTCATATTGGAAGAGCTTGACCCTTCCTCCCTTCGCGCCAGCTTCTTCAACAGAACTACAATACTTGTCATGGAAAACAGCCTTCCTTCTGGCTATCAACTCAGCACGCAGGGTTTCAGAGCTACAGGCCCTCATGGCTGTGCAACCTTTCATAATTTTCCATCAGGACAGAGTTTCCTTACGAACCAACCCTACCTTTATGCCAAAGGTAGTATCCAGTGTAGCTTTGAATCAGACTATCCACTTACCTACCTTTTATCCTAATCCACAAAACAAAGGGGAAAGACTACTACATTCCTTGGACATTCACAGACAACTTCGTTATTTGGGCAGGACAAAGCCATTCAGGAAATCCGAGCAACTCTTTGTGTCCTATGCTACAGGTGCTCAAGGAAAGGCTATTTCCAAACAGACAATCTCAAAATGGATAGCCCACTGCATACGCTTTTGTTACTCATTTCATGAAAAAAATGTGCCTACATGCATCAGATCCCACTCCACCAGGGCCACAGCTACCTCTGCAGCTTTCCTCAGGGGGGTCCCTACCAAGGACATTTTGGAAGCAGCCACTTGAAGTTCAGTGCACACTTTCTCCAAGCACTATCACCTTCCACTATACTCTAAATCTATAGCAGGTTTTGCCACAGCAGTCTTGCAGGGCATCCTCGCTCCTCCTAGTTCCACTTAGTGCCTGCCACCCCTACTTAGCTTTGGGATTCTTCCCATCTGTAGTGACTACAGCTGTATGCACGATGAACATAGTACAGTTTTGTACCTACCATAAATGTAGATGTTAGAGTGCTCATACAGCTGCAGTCCAGGTTCCCCCCCCTCCATCCCCTGTTAGGGCAGGCCTTATGACAAACACCTTGTCATACAACCTATTTGGGGTATTCTTTTATGGTGTATTTGCTTGCAACTAATGTTTTTTGATTATTCTATATTGCATGATTACATAAATTCATGTTTTGCCTTCCTTCTGGGGGCACCTGACATCTGGGGCAAGAAAAACTGAAGAAGATGGAGTCGGCTGCCTCTTTTATTCCCCTGCCACACTGACGTCAGGGAAGAAGCGACGACAACCGACGCCGGACCTAGACTTTGGAATTCGGCCGACCGAGGACCCGCCTGACGGCAGGATAAACCCATCTGTAATGACTGCAGCTGTATGAGCACTCGAACATCTACATTTATGGTAGGTACAAAACTGTACTTTCTGGAGATGAGAGCGGTATTTCTGGCGTTGCGAGCACTCCAAGACTCTCTACCTCGGGAAACGATTGCAATTCACTCGGACAACATGTCCGTAGTGTGGTACCTGAACAAGCAGGGGGGAACCAAATCTTATCCCCACTGCTGAGAGGCCATGCGAGTGTGGCAGTGGGCAGTGTCTTCCCAACGGTTTCTGGTGGCAACGCACATTCCAGGGAAGTCCAACGTGATAGCGGACAGGCTAAGCAGAGCTATTCTGATGCCTCATGAGTGGTCCCTGAACAACCGAGTGGCAGTTCAGATCTTCAAAAGGTAGGGTCAACCTTGCTGCGATCTCTTCGCCAGCCCCCTCAATGCCAAATGCAGCAAGTACTTCACTCTGATCCCCCCACAGGGGGTGTCACCCAGGCACGCTCTAGCTCACGATTGGCCCCCAAGTCTGGTCTACGCTTTCCCACCGTTTCCTCTGTTACCAAGAGTGATACAGAAAGCCATATCCTTGGGAAGCAGGATGATCCTTATTGCTCCACACTGGCCTCGACAAGTATGGTTCCCTTTTCTTCAACTGTACGCACTGGGCGGTCCGTGGACTCTGGACCCAGTGCCGGACCTCCTCATTCACATGTCAGGACAACTTCATCCATCCCTGCGAACTCTCAGGTTGACAGCCTGGCTGCTCCACTTCCGTCGCTAGTCAGACGACATTCCTTTTCACCTGAAGTGGTGCACATTTGTCTTCTTCTCATAAGTCTTCCACCAGGAAGATTTATTCCAGCAAATGGAGGAGATTCTCTATTTGGGCTCAGGCCCAAGGTTTGGACCCCTTCACAGCCCCAATTCCGTCGGTCTTAGATTTTTTAGCCACGTTGTTCCGTCAGGGCTCCGCGCCCGCTACTATTAAATTACTGTTGGCTGCAATTTCCAATTTTCACACAACTTACGAGCCCTCTCTTATGGGTCACAAACTCTGTAAAGCCTTTCTAAAAGGCGCTTGGTTACTTCGTCCCCCTGTTTCAGAACCTGAACTGCCATGGGACCTGAACCTTGCGCTACAAGCTATGACGTCACCACCCTTTGAACCGGCTGCCACTTGTGACTTAAATTTCTTATCTTGGAAGACGGCTTTTCTGTTAGCCATTACATCGGCCAAGAGGGTATCAGAACTTCAAGCTTTGTCCATTAAACGTCTGTATTTGATCTTTCATAAGGACAGAGTTTCCCTGAGGCTTAACCCTTCCTTCCGAAGGTGTCATCCACTGTCAATCTCCATCAATCTATTGAGCTACCAGTGTTCTTTCCGAGTTTTTCCAATAAAGCAAAGTTCAGGTTTCATCAGTTGGATGTACACAGACAACTGAGAATGTTAAGTTGTCAATCTCGCCTTCATTCTTGCTGGATGGGTTCGGAGCCGATCCTCGGCTCGACTGCACTTAGCTTGAGAACTCCTTTTACCAGCTCGAGGCAACCCTATATCCCATGATGCTAGGCGAGACTACCCCAGATCTCGTTTGCCGCTTTGCGAAGAGGTCTCTTTTTTGCCAGCTCAGGTGAGTTTGAATTTTCAAACAATTTAGTCAGGGTTTTTTCTCTCCCTTTCTCTTTTTCATAGTCAGATAGTGTGTAGTTTTCTACAGCCCACCCTATTTCCCCTTTATTTAAACTTTCTAGTTAGATAGCTAAGTTTATATTTTCAGTTAGGCCTAGGCCTCTTTCTCTTAATCCCTATCTGTGTGTGTGTTTTTGGGATTAATAGTGTGACTGTTTAGTGTGTGTGAGTGTTGTTTTTTTACTTAGACTATGTCTAGGGAAGGAAAGGTCTCAGGCTTCAAGAAGTGTGACTCGTGCTGTCAGAAAATGTCTGACAGGCGGTCACACATGTCCTTCAAGGATGCATCTGCAGTCATAACAAATGGGTTGTCCTGTCATCAGGCAGCCCTTCGGTCGGCCGGATTCCAAAGTCTGGGTCTGGCTTCGGCTGGTGTCGCACTTCACCCGGCGTCATTGTGGCAGTTTTGGGTATAAAGGCATCAGCCGCCATTTTCCTCAGTCTTTCTTGCGCGTGGCGAAGCAGAAGCTGTTCGCAAGTGCTGGTCGGTCAGATCCAGAGATTACTTCTACCGAATACTACTTCGAAGACTTCTATAAAGCTAAGTACCCCGTTGGGGACTCTTTCTTGCCTCAGCCGATGTCAGAGAAAGTTAATAACTGTTTATCTTGTGGGAAACAAATACCTCATAAAGATTTCCACTCCTATTGTATACATTGTTTAGGCCCAGACCACGACGTAGCAGCTTGTCTAGCCTGTGCTTCTTTTAACCGGCGGACGCTGAAACGTCGCTCGGACTTTGCTGAACAGATTTTCAGCTCCGATTTTGCCTACATTATGCCATCGGATCCTCCGACTACGCAAATAACTAAAAAACGCAAAGAAAAGGACCGACACTCGCGGTCCACGCTTTCGGCTGAAACCACGGCCAAGCAATCCGCGACTGTCTCGGTTTCGGCCGAAACCGAGCAAGCGGTTCTTTCCTCTGCCGACAACTTGCCTTCTACCGAGGCCTCTTCTATTCTGGTAGAAACGGCTTCTGAAATCCAGCCTTCTGTTGCGATTTCACAGGATTTATCAGACACCATTCCACTAGATATTTCTACTCCTGCACGTGGAGCTGCTAGGCCTCCTCCAGCTATGTCTATTAAGGCCTTTGCCAGGGCTAAAGCAGCCAAAACTTCAAAGCCAGTGCCTGCCAAGCCCCCCTCTCACAGGCCCAGCTCCAGCTCCCATATGCTTTCTTTGGCACAGGATCTCATCACTTTAATCCGTGGATCCCAGCCTCATCCAGACAGGGCCTCTCTCCCTCCTCCAGAAAAGAGACCTAGAGCAGAGCCCCCTGAGCCAGTAGCCACAGATGATTCTTCTGATCCTCCTGAGGCTTCTTATTCTCCTTACGAAGACTCCGATGCTGAGGAGTACATCCCTTCAGCCTTTCCTCCTGAGGAATTTTCCTTTGGGGAAACCTTGCATGCTATGAGGGAACAATTCCAGTGGCAGGGCCAAGATTTCTCAGACTCAAGAAAAAGGCTTAGGACCTTTCTACACTTACCACAGTATAGGCCTCTAGCTATTCCTCCAGTTCTATCTGTTGTTGATGATGCATTTAATGATGCTTGCACTTCTCCTGACACTTTACCTCCGGCTCCTGCTAAACCAGATAGGTACTACAGGGTCCCGGACACCCATCACCACTTATATAAGGCCCCTTTTGCAGATCCAGAGACTATCTCCCAGGGCCCTAAAGCTGTAGCAGCTACTTCTTCTAAAACCCTCCCTCTGAAAGGGATTCCAGGTCCTTAGAGAGATGGGGTAAAAAAGTTTACACCTCTGCTACTTTGTCAGCTAGAGCTTTGAATTGCCAATTTCATATGATTCAATATCAAGAGTTTATGCTTGACCAGTTGACTAAAAAGCTGTCCTCTGAAGAATCTTTAGATAAAAAGTATGTTCAAGAAATGTTACATAACATTCAACAGGTTAGTAACCATTCTTTAAAATGTGGCTATGATGCACTGGAGGCTTCCTTTAGATCAGCCATGACGGGCACAGTTATCAGGAGGCATGCATGGTTGAAAGAACAGGCATTACCAGACCATATCAAATATAAGCTTTTAGATGCACCTATGGACAAGGCCAATTTATTCGGTGCCCCGCAGCAGGTTCTCAAAAGATGGAAGAGAAAGCAAAATCTGTGCAAACCGTAAAGATTTCTTACAAGTTCAACCTCCAAGGTTTAGCAGGAATTGGCCCTCCAAGAATTGGTCCTTTCCGAGTCCTCCAAGGCACAAAGAGGCAGGAATAGGCTCTAGAGGCAGAATCCAACCCAGAGGTGCCTACAGGGGTCGCCAGTGGCAGGGTAACAACCAACGAGGCACGGACACAGCCACCACCACTACAACTACTCAATCACAGTGACTTGGCGGTGACACCACCTACCAGGGAACAACTAGAAGCACCCTTAGGCGGAAAGCTAACCTTATTTTCAAGAAACTGGCACTGCATTACAAGAGAAAAATGGATTTTGCAAACTATAGACCAAGGTTACAGGTTCCATTTCCATACTCTACCAGGAAAGAGAGGAATGCCAAACCTACCACCTACTCAAAGGGCAGAAGCTCTAAAACAAATATCTCAATTACTAAGAATGAGAGCTGTGGAAAAGGTACCATCTATGGAGCAAGGAAGGATTTTACTCCAGGCTCTTCCTGGTACCAAGAAAAGAAAACAAATGGAGGCCTATTCTAGATCTGTCCGCTCTAAACACATTTCTCATTGTTCCAAAATTCAAAATGCTGACTCTACAGCAGCTTCTTCCCATGCTGGGCAAGGAGTCTTGGCTGGTAACTCTAGATCTCAAGGAGGCATACCTGCACGTCCCCATAAGACCAATTTGCAGAAGATACCTCAGATTTCTTGCAGGATCAGAGCATTATCAATTCTCAGCATTGCCCTTTGGCTTATCTACTGCGCCCAGAGTATTCACGAAATGCCTGGCATCAGTAATCGCTCATTGCAGACTTCAGGGGATTCAAATCTATCCCTACCTGGACGACTGCCTGATACAAGCGGACAACAAAAACAAATTAACAGAAGACTTACAAAGAGTCATCTACCTGCTACAAGCCCTGGGATACACAGTCAATTCAAAAAAGTCAAGGCTGATTCCATCCCAAATAATAACCTTTCTGGGTGCAGAACTGGACACATCAAAACAAATGGCATTTCTAACTGCAGAAAAGAAAGAACAACTTCCTCTCTACTTTTTGGCATTAACAAAACACAGCCATCTAACTGCAAGAAAAGTGTTACAAGCTCTAGGCTTCATGGCATCCTGCATAATTCTGGTCCCTCATGCCAGGCTTCATATGAGAAAGCTACAGTGGTACCTAAAGAATTTGTGGTCTCAGCACAAGCACAGCCTGGAAGCCAAAATTCCAATGATCCCATGCCTGAAACAAGAGTTCTTATGGTGGGCACAGGCCTGTCAATCAAACACAGGACTGCCCTTCAGCAAAAGTCATCCAAGACAAACTATCACGACAGATGCCTCAGACCTCGGTTGGGGGCACACATGATGGACAAGTGCATTCAAGGCCTATGGACTCAAGACCAACTGCATCTGCACATAAATCTAAAAGAAATGATGGCAGTAAAATTAGCAATCCAGGCATTCAGACCTCTTCTCCAAAGGCCAGCTGTTGATAAGGACAGACAACACCACAGTTATGTGGTACATCAACAAACAGGGAGGCACACACTCATACCCACTGTGCCGGCTGGCACTAGACCTATGGGATGTGGCTCTGGGTTACAACCTTCAGTTACAGGCAATTTATGTTCCAGGGAAGGAAAACATTCTAGCAGACATATTAAGCAGAACTATAACAGATGCCCATGAATGGATGCTGCATCTGGACATCTTCAAAGCCATCACAAGAAAATGGGGATTGCCACAAATAGACTTGTTTGCATCCCCATACAATCACCAGTTGAAGAAATTCTGCACAAGGACTTAACACCCACTTGCTTGGAAGGTGGACTCCCTATCCTTCAGTTGGAAAAGCATGACAGCATACGCATTCCCACCACTTCCTTTGATGCACAAGGTGCTTCTCAAGATCAAAGAGGAACGTCCGAGGATCATTCTGATAGCCCCAGACTGGCCAAGACAACATTGGTACCCACTTCTGAGGAGCATGTCCAGGGAACAAATATGGAAACTTCCACTGATCCCATTACCGCTGACACAGAACAACTACAACATTCTGCATCCAAGCCTAAAAACTCTTCAACTAACTGCCTGGAACATTACATGACAGAAATTAACCCTAATTTATCCCAAAGGGTTAAGGACATAATCCTGGAGGCTCGTAGACCTTCAACAAGAAAGAATTATGCAGCAAAATGGAAAAGATATCTCATCTGGAGTGCTGCAAAAGGGCAAGATGTGACACGGGTGAACATAGCCAACATCCTGGAGTACTTGGCTGAGCTCTACCACACAGGCCTGTCCTATTCCTCCATCAAGATACATGCATCAGCTATTTCAGCACAATACAGCTTGGATCCTCCTGTCTTCTCATCCTCTGCTCAGACAGTTTCTGAGGGAATTAAAATGTAAAACCTCCCAGGAAACCTCCATTGCCAGCATGGGACTTGAACTTTGTGCTAGAAAAACTGACTCTGCCTCCTTTCGAGCCAGCAGCTACAGCAGACTTGCAATACTTATCCTGGAAGACTGCCTTCCTGCTGGCAATAACTTCAGCAAGAAGGGTCTCTGAACTACAAGCATTAATGGCAGTACAACCCTTCCTGATCTTCCATCAAGATAGTGTCCATGAGAACAAATCCTACATTTGTGCCTAAGGTGGTATCCAGAGTCTCTTTAAATCAGGCTATCCACCTTCCTGCCTTCTACCCCAATCCACAGAACAGGGGAGAAAAGCTCTTACATACCTTGGATGTACACAGGCAATTACGCTACTACCTGGACAGGACAAAAAACAATAGAAAAACTGACCAGCTTCTGGTAGCTTATGCAACAGGAAAAGAAGGAAAACCAATTTCTAAACAGACAATCTCCAAATGGATAGGAAATTGCATTAGACTTTGTTACTCCTACCATGGAAAGAAAACTTGAAAATAGCAACTCCAAAGACCCACAGTAAAAACCACGATCCACACTGTTAAGTAAAAACAAGAACCGATTGTTCTTTATTGCAAAAACTCCTGTACAGACAATGGTTAAGCGCTTTCATGTAGTAGTACACTTCATCAGAACGTTCTGATGAAGTGTACTACTACATGATACAGGAGTTTTTGCACAATAGAACAATCGGTTCTTGTTTTTAATTAATTTTACTGTGGGTCTTTGGAGTTGCTATTTTCAAGTGTTGTACCCTCAGTTGACTTTTCGGTGATGGAAAGACAACTCCAGAGAACATCAGGCCTCACTCCACAAGGGCCACAACCACTACCACAGCTTTCTTACGAGGAGTGGCTACCAAGGACATTATAGAGGCTGCTACTTGGACCTCCGTGCATACATTTGCCAAGCATTATAACTTACCCCTATATTCTAGATCCCGTGCTGGCTTTGCCACTGCTGTTTTGCAGGGGATCCTGACTACACCATAATCTATTCTCATTTCCTCCTCTCCTAGTTTAGCTATGGTATTCTACCCATTTGTTATGACTGCAGATGCATCCTTAAAGGACATAGTACAGTTTTGTACCTACCATAAATGTAGATGTCCGAGAGGAATGCATCTGCAGTCGGGATTACCCACCCTCCTTCCCCTCTGAGGTACTCCTAGGGTACTTACCAATCTTCAGCTAGCTTGGGGGGGATCTATTATGGTGTATTTGTTTGTATATATGTACATACATGTTTATTTTGTGTGTTTGCTCTCTACTATTTGGAAACTTTGGCATTTATCCAAATTTAGCCTACCAAGAGGGCACCTGGCATCTGGGGCAAGAAACACTGAGGAAAATGGCGTCGGCTGATGCCTTTATACCCGAAAACTGCCGCAATGACGTCTGGTGAAGTGCGACACCAGCCGAAGCCAGACCCAGACTTTGGAATCCGGCCGACCGAAGGGCTGCCTGATGACAGGACAACCCATTTGTTATGACTGCAGATGCATTCCTCTCGGACATCTACATTTATGGTAGGTACAAAACTGTACTTTCTTGTGTTTACTGCCTGGGGCCTTTACACCTGCAGGACTCCTGTGCCATATGTCATTCTTTTAGCCAGAGAGTCCTGCAGGAGAGGAGGAACAAGTTAATCCTCCGTGGCTTATTAAAGCCAGAAGGTTCACCCACTAAGACTGGGTCGAGTAAACCTTCAAAGCCACCTAAGGTTCAGGCTACAGTTGTTAAGCCTTCCCCGGTGGCACCGACTCCTTCGGAGTCGAGATCGGCTCCGGCTGGAGCCGATCTTTCTACCTCTGATGTGGTAGTGCCGGTTCCTTCCGGCTCCGACACTCAATCTACAGTTGATTTGTCGGCTCCGGCTGGAGCCGACGTGTTATCCAGTATCGGAGCCGAGAAGCCTTCGGCTCCATCTGGAACCCAGAGGACGTCGGCTCCGATGGCTTGGCCCAGAAGAGATCTCGGTCCCCTTCTTTGGAATCGATCCACTCGGCTCCGAGGTCTCCTCTTTTGTCGGAACGGAGTCATCGGAGCCGATCTTCGAGATCTTCCAGGCTGTCTGATCATGATTTAGAGAGGGTGGTAAGCAGGCTGTTGAAGTCACAGGCACTAGCCCAAATGCTCCATAGCCCGTCTCAGCAGACTTCGGCTATTGCTCTTCCCCTTGAACTTCCTCCTCCGACTCCCGTCCAGAGTTGGGCCGGAGCTTCGGGACAGTGACCGTGTCGGCGCCGAACCGATACATCCCCTTCGGCTCCGTCGTCTTCGGCTCCCATCTCCTCCATGAGGCCTTCCTTCGAGGATCCGGTCGTCCTAGTTTCCTTGTCGGCTCCGAGGGGGCTAGTGGCATCGGACCCTTGCCCGACCCCGCTCTCCCTCTCAGGGCTTCGGCTTTGGTAAGCTCGGCACCGACATCGGCCTCGGAGCCTTCTCTCTCAGTGGAGCCGGAATTCCTATTTCTTCGAACGGGAATATTCTGGTCTCCCTGGGAGAGGAGCCTTTGAGGTGATGAGTGTCCTGGCACCTGAGCCAGGTCAGCGGTCCATCCTTTAGCTCCTCCCTCTTGTGCCTGTTGATGTCTCTTGCCAGCCTCTTGCTCTCAGGCCCAGGGATCCATCGCCTCAGGTTTCCCATTGGGAATAACTTCCTCTTCGAGGTTTCTCCTGATCCCAGGGGAACCCCTCGGAAGAGGACGTGTAAGAGGAAACACACAGACTCCCCTGAGTCTACAACATCTGATACCGACTTAGATGAGTCGGAGGGTTCCCCACGGTCCCCCTCTGAGGATGTCTCCTTTTCAGACATCCTTGAACTCCTCAAACAGAGGGGGAACTGGCCCTCCATTGACCCCTCCAAGGATGAGTCGGTATACCTGGAGGCTTTTGGATCCTGACCCCTCCACCTCCTGGGTGTCTCCGCCTTTCGACCCACTTATGCAGGTAGTGGCTCGGAAGGCGTGGGCAGCTCCAGACTCTGTGGAACCGGTCCCCAGGAGGCCATCCAAATTTATTGCGGCCCCTTCGGACAAGCAGTTTCTTTCTAAGGGCGTCTCTGTGGATGCTATGGTGGTGGCGACGGCCACCAAGAAGGAACTTGCAGATCCTTCAGTGCCTGTCCATCCTCCTAACAAAGATTCTAGGACCATGGACAGGTATGGCAAGTGGATGTTTTCTTCAGCGACCTTTGCTATCGTCGCTGAACTACCTTTGTCATTTCACCAGACTTCAAAGAGATATTCTCAAGGAACTAGGTGAAGTGGTTCAGGATCCTTCAGCTGCTGGGGCTCAAGACAAGATTGCCTCACAGCTAGCAATCCTAAATTCTTTAACCAACTCCTCCATGCGGCTCATATCCTATGCAGCCGATGGAGCGAGCAGAGCCGCAGGCACAGGAGTGGCTCTTAGGCGCCAAGCCTGGATGCGGCTTTGTAATTTCAGACCCCTTTAAGGCATCCTTCACCAATACCCCTTTGACGGTTCGGCTTTGTTGGACCTCAGGTAAAGGAAACCTTGACCAGGTGTGAGCAAGACGGCAAAACTCTTTCTGCCGTGGAGTCCATTTTCCACCTTCTAGACCCTATCCCAAGGGTCAGAAGGAGGAAAGATGTGGTTCCGTAAAGCCCAAGGAGCAGCGCCGGACACGCGTGGTCAGTTTACCCCAGAGGCAGAGGGGTAACAATAATAGACGCCCTAGAGGCAGGGGGTCCTCAGAATCAGGGCAACAGGGAGTCTCTTCCTGAGAAGCCCTTTCAGCATCCCTGAGGTGTTGCCCGACTGTCCACCCTTGGAGGCAGTCGGGAAGGATATCGCTGTACCCAGTAGCCTGGCGTTCGCTTTCACAAGATATGTGGGTACAGTTGATCATATCCGAGGGTTACAAAATCCCCTTGAAGGTATCCCACTCACCAATCCCTTCCAGACATCTCACCCGGTCAAAGAGATTTGGCAAACAGGAGGTTTCAAAGCTCCTAGAAAAAGAGCCGTCCAGACTGTTCCAGCAGACCAAGTAGGATCCGTGTCTACTCGAGATTCTTTTGGTCCCCAAAAGGACGGAGATTGGAGACCTATTTTAGACCTGAGCAATCTAAACAGATTTGTCAAGAAGGCAAGATTCCGGATGGTCACGCTTCAGTCCATTCTGCCCTTTCTGGGCAAGGACAACTGGATGTGCTCGATAGACCTTCAGGACGCATTACTATCACATAAAGATACACAGGCGCTCCAGGAGGTTTCTCCGCTTCGGCTAGGGACCAGTCATTATCAATTCAGAGCCCTGCCCTTTGGCCTCACTTCAGCCCCAGAGTGTTTACCAAATGCATGGCAGTGGTCACAGCTCATCTGAGACGTCAAGGATTCCAGGTGTTTTCTTATTTAGACGACTGGCTCCTCTCCGCCACCACCAAGCATCAGCTTCTTCAGAGCAGAGACTACACTCTGCAGCTTTGCAAAAGGTTGGGAATATCGGTGAATTTGAAAAATCTTCTCTGCTGCCTTGCCAATCTATCACCTTTATAGGCGAGAATTAAACACCGTCAGTATGTTAGCCAGACTAACAGATCAGAGAATTCTGGACATCCAAAAATACGTCGGATTTTATTGCAGAGCAGCAAAGTCAAAGCCAGATTGGTTCTGAAGGTTCTAGGTCTTATGGCTGCGGCCATTGTACTTCTACCATTAGCTCGCTTCCACATGCGTCTTCTGCAGTGGATGTTATTCACTCAGTGGTCGTTCCAGAACCTTCCTATGAGGCACGAAATCTTGGTTACACAATCGTGCAGGACTCATCTAACCTGGTGGATATCTTCCCCTCTACTTCATCAGGGCCGACCATTTGTTCCCCATCCTCCAGTTGCCACAGTCACTACGGATGCCTCTCTGATCGGGTGGGGGGGGCATTATCAGGGCAGGATGGTCCACGGGACTTGGCAACCCATCGAATACCATCTGCACATAAATGTCCTGGAGATGAGAGCGGTGCTTTTAACGTTGCAAGCCCTCAACAACTTTCTTCCCGCGGGGACTATTGCAGTTCAAACGGACAACATGTCTGTGGTCTGGTACATCAACAAGCAGGGCGGGACCAAGTCCTATCCTTTGTGTCGAGAAGCTCTCAGACTTTGGCAATGGGCAATCTCCTCTCATCGGTTTCTGATAGCAATGCACATCCCCGGCAAGTCCAACCTCTTAGCGGACAGACTGAGCAGAGCCATTCTCATGCCTCACGAGTGGTCTCTCAATCAATCGATAGTGGACGAGATATTTCTGAAGTGGGGCACCCCTTGTTGCGATCTTTTTGCTACACCCCAAAACAACAAATGCCCGACTTCTTCACCCTCTTTCCCTACCAGGCCAACCCCTGAGAGACTCTCTAACCCAGGATTGGCCCCGGGGACTTCTGTACACCTTTCCTCCTTTCCCCTTAATTCCACAGGTCATTCAGAAAGCTACCGTTTTGAGGGCCAAGTTGATTCTCATTGCCCCTTACTGGCCTCGACAAATTTGGTTTCCGACTCTGCATCGTCACCTCCTGGTGCAGCCTGGCATCTGGACCCATTTCGGATCTTTGATCCACCAATCGGGTCAACAGCACCGGGCCATTCGCTCTCTCAACCTCACTGCTTGGTTGCTCCACTTCCTTCCTAGCCAGGCTTCCTATGATCTCTGATCCTGTCAGAGATATCTTAATAGCTTCTTTGAAGTCGTCCACCAGAACGGTTTATGCTAGCAAATGGCGACGTTTTTCCCTTTGGGCAAACTCCAGGCACATTGATCCCTTTACTGCACCTGTGCATTCTGTTTTAGATTTTCTAGCTGAAGTTTTTCAGTCAGGATCTTCTTCATCAACAGTCAAAGTTCAACTGGCGGCTATTTCCAAATATCATGTTGGCTTGCAAGATCATAACATTATGTCACATAGACTATGCAAAGCTTTTCTGAGAGGAGTTTTCTCCTAAAGCCTCCAATAAAACATCCTCCTCCACAATGGGATCTGAATTTGATGTTGGCATCCTTGATTTTACCCCCCTTCGAACCGTCTGCTTCATGCTCCTTGAAGTTATTGACCTGGAAAACTATATTCTTACTGGCTGTCACTTCAGCAAGAAGGGTATCCGAGATTCAAGCTCTCTGCATCCGTTCCCCTTACTTGGTTTTTCACAAGGACAGGGTATCCTTGAGAACAAATCCATCCTTTCTCCCCAAAGTTGTTTCTCAAACTAATATTAATCAATCCATCGATCTACCAGTTTTTTCCCCAAATTATTCTGACAGGGCTGAACAAAAGCTTCATTTTTTGGATGTTCATCGTCAGCTCAGGTATTATTTGCATAGAACTAAACAATTCAGGAAATCAGACCAATTATTTGTCTCCTATGCAGAAAACAGGAAAGGTCTCCCAGTATCAAAAGTGACCTTATCCAGATGGTTATCTTCCACCATTTCTTACGTGTATTCACTCAGAGGCAAGCAACTACCCTCAAAACTGAAGGCACTCTCAACCAGGAGCATATCCACTTCTACAGCTTTTCAGGATAGGCTACCCATTGATACCATTTGTGCAGCAGCTACTTGGGCCACTCCTCATACCTTTGTCTCTCATTACAAATTAGATTTGGCCTCCAGGGACAGAGCCAGTTTTGGTTCCACAGTACTCAAGAGTCTGTTCCATTGAGCCACCCGGGATACAGGTGCTAGGGACGCGGTCCCATCCAGCAAGAATGAAGACGAGATTGACAACTTAACATTTAGAAGTTATGTACCTACCATAACGTTCCATGTTAGTTGTCTTCTCTCGCCTTCTTTCTTGCATCCCTCCCTCCTTCCCCCTGGCCTGGACAGACCTTGAAGAGTTTCTCTTTATCAGATTCACTCTCCTTAGTTCTTTAGAGAGTCTATCTTAGGAACCTTTTGCCTAGTTCTTCTAGGCTAGTTGTGCTCTTCCTTTGGGATTAGTATTATTGGCAGGGTTATTTAGCTACCAAACGAGATCTGAGGTAGTCTCGCCTTGCATCATGGGATATAGGGTTGCCTCGAGCTGGTAAAAGGAGTTCTCAAGCTAAGCAAGTGCCGAGTCGGAGCCGAGGATCGGCTCCGAACCCATCCAGCAAGAAAGAAGGTGAGGGAAGACAACTAACATGGAACGTTATGGTAGGTACGTAACTTCTAATTTTATTTGCATAGGACTAAGCATGTTAGGAAATCTGATCAACTGTTTGTGTCCTTTTCAGAAAACAGGGCAGGTTGTCCAATTTCCAAGTGCACAATTTCTAAATGGATCAAAGATTGTATTTCATTCATCTACTCGTCAGCAGGCAGAACTTTATTCTTTCCCGTCAAGGCTCATTCTACCAGGGCTATGTCTACATCAATAGCTTTCTATGCTAGGCTTTCCTTGGATGATATTTGTGCTGCGGCCACTTGGGCCTCTCCCAATACTTTTATTACTCATTACAAGCTGGACGTGGCTTCTAGGGGCCAGGCTTCCTTTGGTTCCACAGTTCTCAGGAGTATCTTCCTATGAGCCTCCCTGGATAGAGGTGCTGGGGACGCTGTCCCGTGAGTAAGGAATGTAGGCGAGATAGGACCACATAACATCAGTTAGTTATGTACTCACCATAACGATCGATGTATGTGGTCCATCTCGCCTTTATTCCTACGTACCCTCCCACCTGCGCCCTTCCTAGAGGATTTGGAGGAATATTAGCTCTGTGGACCCTCCAAGGTCAGTGATTTTTTTCCCTTATCTGGCTGGAATTTCTTCCAGTGTTGATTAAGTATGGGTTACGATTGGTATGATTGCAAACAAGATCTGGGGCTAGGGCGAGGTGCATCTTGGGATACTGGGTTATCCCAGCCAGTTAGAGACTTCGTGCTAGAGAATTTGGCCGAGTCGGAGCCGATTCTCTGCTCCAAACCCGTGAGTAAGGAATGTAGGCAAGATGGACCACGTACATCGATCGTTATGGTGAGTACATAACTAACTGATTTACTGCATTCAGCTGAACAAGTTGGAAAACATACTTTGCAATGTGGTTTTGATTCATTAGAGGCATCTTGCAGGGCTGCTTTAACTGGGTCTGTACTTAGAAGGCATGCTTGGCTTAAGGAGCAATCCTTGCCAGATCATGTTAAAGCGAAATTACTGGATGCTGCCTTAAACCAGGACTGCCTGTTTGGCAACAAAGCAGAAGAAGTTCCTAAAAAGATGGAGGAAAAAGCTAAATCTATGCAAACTGTTAAATATTTTTGTACAAGTACACCCTCCGAGGTTTAGTAGGTATTGGCCTTCCAAGAATTGGTCCTTTCCTGCCTCCTCCAGACCTTCTCAGTCCAAACCCAGATCCAGTAGAGCCCCCAGGCTTCAGTCCCAGGGTACGCACAGGACTAAGAAGTGGAGCCTCTTCTTCCAAACCTGGAATTAATAAAACTCCCCCATATGGTAAACTGTCTCAATGACTTCTTTTTAAAATTTCCAAGCACTTCTCAACTAACTGCCCCTTTGGGGGGAAAGATTGCTCTTCATGCAAAGAACTGGGAACTCATTACCCAGGACAAATGGGTTTTAAATAGTGTCCCAGGGATACAGATTTCACTTCCACATGTTACCAACACCAAGCGGGTGGGCAGATCTACCCCCAAATCAGTGGGCAGAGGCCCAAAAGCAAGTACTTTCTCTCTTAGGCATGGGGGCTATTCATTTGGTACCAGAAGAGAAAAAGGAACAAGGTTTCTACTCAAGACTTTTCCTGGTACCCAGAAAGGACAATTCATGGCATCCTATCCTGGACCTGTCTGCTCTAAACACCTTCTTGGTGATTCCAAAATTCAAGATGCTGACTCTTCATCAGTTGCTCCCTGTGCTTGGCAAAAACTCCTGGTTGGCAACACTAGATTTAAAGGAAGCATAGCTGCACATCCCAATCAGGGAATCTTGCAGAAGATACCTATGCTTCAAAGCAGGCTACATGCACTATCAGTTCTCTGCACTGCCGTTTGGCTTATCTACTGCGCCCAGGGTATTCACAGAGTGCCTAGCTCCAGTCATTGCATTTTACAGGCAAAGAAATATTCAAATATACCCATACCTGGGCGATTGTCTAAATCAGGCAGAAAGCCAGGACATACTTTTGGATCATGTGGCCTTTGTACAAAAGGTGCTAACTTGTCTGGGGTATACCACAAATGAAAAGAAATCACACCTGGTACCCTGTCAGCAAATTATATTCTTGGGAGCAAGCTTGAATACAACTTCCCAGATGGCTTTCAAACACCAGCGAAAAAAATTCATTTGACAACCTACTTCAAACAAGTGGCCACAAAAACCCTGCTATCTGCAAGGCAAATACTACCAGACTTTGGGTTCATGGCCTTCTGCATTCTTCTAATTCCATATGCAAGACTGCATATGAGGAAACTTCAATGGTATCTAAAAAGCCTATGGTGTCAACATTCTCAGGATCTTGACGCAGTGATTCCTATTATACCTTGCTTACACCTAGAGTTCCTTTGGTGGACAGAGGCCTGCCACCAAAACAAGGGACTACCATTCACACTACCCCCTGTCGCCCAAACCCTAACAACAGACGCATCAGACTATGCATGGGGGGGCTCACCTGGCAGGGAAGTGCATTCAGAGCAACTGGAACTCAAGTCAAATGCACCTGCATGTCAATCAAAAAGAAATGTTAGCTGTATAGAATGCTCTGACAGCCTTCAAGGAGCACATTCTTCCAGGGCAATTAATGGTAAAGACGGACAACACCACTGTTGTGTCGTACATAAACAAGCAGGGGGGTACGCATTCTTACCCCCTCTGCAGACTAGCCATGGCATTGTGGAACACAGCCCTGAGCTACCAAGTGCATCTACAAGCTCAATTCATGCCAGGAAAACTAAACACACTGGCAGACAAACTAAGCAGAAATGTCATGGACCCACACGAGTGGAAACTGGAACCAAGGATTTTCAACATGTTGACAAGCAAATGGGGGAGCCCCGATATAGACCTGTTTGCCTCCCCCCAGAACTATCATTTGGACAAATTTTGCACAAGGACTCCCCACAAACAAGCTTGGAAGGTGGATGCTCTGTCCTTCAGCTGGAAAAACCTATCAGTATGCCTTTCCTCCTCTGCCTCTGCTCTCCAAAGTACTGCTAAAGATCAAACAAGACAAACCAAGGACAATATTGATTGCACCATTCTGGCTGCGCCAACACTGGTACCCCCTCTTGCGCAGTGTCACTGTTGGCCCCATGGCACCTGCCTCAGGCTCCTGCCCTAGTGTCTGCCCTATTGTCTCAGCAGTAGATCCAGATTTTGCACCCTCAGCTTCAAACACTGAACCTAGCTGCCTAGGTAATTACCTGATCTCTCCTTTACCATCCCGCAGTAAACCAGTGATGGATATTATTTTAGAGGTAAGGAGGCCTAGTACTATAAACTCTTATGCTGAAAAATGGAAAAGATTATGTGCCTGGAACCAATCTCAAAGGATGAGCACAGCAGTTCCCAATTTACCTCAGATTTTGCAATACTTAACTGAGATGCTTCACAAGGGCCTGTCTTTCTCCTCCATCAAAATTAACGCCTCAGCTGTTTCAGCTCATTATAATACAGAACCTCCCCGCTTCTCTCATCCACTGCTCAAGCAGTTCCTCAGAGGGGCAAAAAATTTATGACCACCCAGGAGAGCTCCAACCCCAGCCTGGGACCTTAACTTTGTCTTGGAGAAACTCACTCTTCCTCCTTTTGAGCCAGCTGCTACTGCAGACTTAAAATTCCTTTCTTGGAAAACAGCTTTCCTCTTGGCAATCACTTCAGCAAGAAGGGTATCTGAATTACAGGCCCTTATGGCAGTGGAGCCTTTCATCATCTTTCATGCGGACAGGGTGTCCCTCGGGACCAATCCCTCCTTCATGCCCAAGGTGTATCCAGTGTGGCCCCTAATCAGTCCATTCATTTAACAACCTTCTTTCCTATTCCACAGAACAAAGGGGAATGGATACTGCACTCCTTAGATGTGCATAGACAACTTAGATTCTGCTTGGACAGGACTAAACCTCAAAGGAAATCTGAAAAACTGCTGGTGGCATTTGCTGCAGGGGCAGAGGGGAAGGCTATATAGGCCATTGCATTCTTTTTCTGCTACAAACATCATGGAATACCTCTCCTACAGGGGATCAGATCCCACTCAACCAGGGCTGCATCTACCTCTACAGCCTTTCTCAGAGGTGTCCCTACCAGGGATGTCCTAGAAGCTGCTACCTGGAGTTCTGTACATACTTTCACCAAGCATTACCATCTGCCAATTTTCTCTAAATCCAGAGCTGGCTTTGCCACTGCAGTCTTGCAGGGCCTTATAGCTGGTCCTAATGCTATCTAAATTCCTCCTCCCATTCTTAGCTTTGGGAATCTACCCAAATGTAATGACTGCAACAGTGAAACACGAAGAACATAGTACAGTTGTGTACACTTACAGTAAATGTAGATGTTCGAGTGTATTCACTGTTGCAGTCCTGGTTACCCTCCCTCCAGCCCCGTTACTCTTTTGACTATATCTCTACTTTCCTTTACTACACTCAAAAGCTTTTTGGTGTATTTGCTTTTTTGTTGGTGGTATAACCTTGTTTATTTATAGATTTAATTGCTTCCCATTAGGGGGGCACCTGACATCTGGGGCAAAAAAAACTTATGTAATGGCGTCTGCTGCATGTTTCTTTACCCCTGACTATCTGACATCATGGAAGAAGGTACAGCAACCGACGCAGGACCCAAGACTTTGATAATCAGGCCGACTGATGGCTACTGCAAGCAGATAACCCAAATGACTGCAACAGTGAATACACTTGAACATCTACATTTATGGTAAGCGTACACAACTGTACTACTCCCTGCTACCTATACAACCCATCTCAACCAGGGCTTTTCTCAGAATCTTAGGATACATGGCTTTCCTGATTCCCATGATCCCTCAAGCCAGGATGCGCATGAGGAAGTTTGTGGGTCTTGAGAAATTCTTGGAGTCAACATTCTCATCCCTTGGAAACAAAACTACTACTTCTTCCCTGAGTCCTCTCCTGGTGGATTGCTACCATTACCCTCAATCAACACTTGCAAACCCCACCACCCAAACAGCATCTTTACAGAGAAGCATCCGGTCTAAGTTGGGAGCTGTCCTACATGCCAACACCCAGCACAAAGTAAAGGGGGGAGTGGTCCATTCAAGAAAGGAAAGGACCACATCAACCTAAAAGAGCCAAGGGCCCTTTCCTTGGCAATACAGGCCTTTCAAGAGATCCTTCTGCCAGGCACCCTGAAGGTCATCACAGACAACATGACAGTTCTGTGGTATATAAACAAACAGGGAGGAACAAAGTCTTACCCTCTCTGCAGTCTTGCTTTTCAAATCTGGTCCCTGGCAGCAGCACTACACTTGCAGGCTGTTTACATCCCATCATAAGCCAATGGGATGACAGATACCCTGAACAGAACCTTAACACCCTCCCACGAATGGATGCTTCACATGGAGGTATTTCTGGATCTAATTCACAGGTGGGGTATTCCTCAGGCAGATCTGTTTGCCCCCTCCCAGAATAGACAATGCCCCTCTTTTGTACAAGGCTTCCTCATCTACAAGCTTGGAGGGTGGATGTCTTTTCTTTTTCATGGGAGGGAATGTTCATTTATTCCTTCCCTCCATTTCCTCTGATTCCCAAAGTTCTCCTGAAAATACAGAAGGACAAACCAAAAAGCCTGCTGGTGACTCCCTTCTGGCCAAGACAGCATTGGTTTCCCCTACTCATAGGTTCATAGGTTAGTACTAAGCTAACTGCCCTTGTGGACCATTTTAAGCCTAGCCAGTTACCCCATGTGAGAATCAAACCCATCACCTTGTGTCTGCAAGGTAAACACCTTAACCATTATGCCATCCTCCCACCATACTGCCATACTCTACCTTCTAGCCCAGGGCAATCACCACAGGTTACCTCACCGCTTTGACCTACTTACACAAGACAGGGGATCCCTTATTCATCCCCACCTTCTCAATCTCAAACTGACAGTGTGGATGATAGAGTTCTGATCCCTTTAATCACCTATATTCAGAAGACATACTCAGTGTCCTGCAGGAGGCCAGGAAACCAAGTACCAAGAGAAACTGTTTATTAAAATGGAAAAGATTCTCTCATCGGTGCCTCAAGAGTAAACAGGACCCATTTCAAGTTTCTGTCCCAGTGGTCCTTTCTTACCTGTGTGAATTACTACATTCAGGGCTGACTTATTCCTCAGTGAAAGTACACCTCTCTGCTATTTCTGCTTGCCTTTCCTTGACTCCACCTCTAGCTTCCAAGTTGGACGTCAAGCTGCTTCTGAAAGGGGTCCTTCACATAAGACCTCATAAGCCTGCCCCTCCTCCTCAGGACCTTAACTTTGTGCTGGAAAGGCTTACATTGGCCCCCTTTGAGCCAGCCCATCCATTCTCTCTTAAATTCTGTACATGGACAGCAGTCTTGTTAGTGGGCCTTATTTCTGCCAGGAGCGTCTCTGAGATCCAAGCTCTTATGGTTTCTCCTCCCTGTCTTGTTTTTAATAAAGATAGAGTTTGTGTCAGAACTAACCCTTCATTCATGCCTAAAGTAGTTAATGAAATTTCCTTAAACCAGACCATTAATTTAGCTGTGTTTTACCTTCAGCCACAGAACTCCTCAGAAAGGACTTTGCATTCATAGGCAACTGAGGTTCTACTTGGACAAGACAAAACCCTTGAGACAGTCTGACCAACTGTTTGTTTCCTTTCATCCTAGGGCCCTTGGCAAGACAGTTTCAAAGTACACAGTTTTCTCTTGGATTCCTTTTTGCTATTCCTTTCATGGAAAGCAGTTGAGTTCATCTGTCAAGGCCCATTCCACCAGAGCAGCTTCCTCTTCAGCAGCTTTCTTCAAGGGTGTTGATTTCACTTCTATTCTGGAGGCTGCAACTTGGTCTTTTGTACATACCTTTACCAAGTATTACAAATTGGATTTGATCTCCACTGCTAGAACAGGGTTTGCTAATGCTTTCCTGCAGGGTGTCATAGACTCTGCTCCCCAACCTACCTCCCATGTTACTTCCTAGAGAGCTGTGGTACTCTCCCTAAGGTTATGACTGTATTGAGTGTTATAGTAACTAACTCTTGTAGTAGTTTTTATTTACATTGAAGAGTTTACTATCTTTTATTTTATTTTTTTGCTTGCAAACTCTATTACTAACTCTAATATTTCATTATAATGATTATTGTTATTACATTTTTGTATGAAAATTTTTTTTTTTCTGAATGTATCTTACTCTGTGGAGCTTTTCTCCCCGGGCCTCTACTGAAAATGGAAATTTCTCCAGCTAGACTAGCCCGGTCAACAAATGTAAAATAAAATAAAAATAAAAATAAAATGAATACTGCAACATGAGAATAAAATAACAGAATAGTTGTGTAAGAACTTACCTTAACCATAGATTTCCTACTCTTCCGTGTTGCAGTATTCAATCCCATCCACCTCTTACGTTTTTGGCCATATTATTACCTGTGTTTTTTCCCTACCACTGATTTTGTGTATCTGAGAGGTTTATGCTTGGTTTTCTGTCCTCCTGGTCCTTGGGTCTCTGTGCAGCAGCCAGTTCTGAGCTGGGTACATGCAGATGTCACAGATTTAGCCTGCGTCAGTTTATGGCCCCTGCATGCAACGTCGCACATACCCATTTCTAAGACTTTGGTATACTGGCCGGATGTCCGGTGCTGCAGGCAGCAACTCCCTAAGGTTATCAATACTGCAACATGGAAGAGAAGGACATCTATGGTTATGGTAAGTTCTTACACAACTATTCTTTTTTCTGCTTTTTATAGCTGGATATTTGTAACTAAGCATCCATAGTGACCAGCACATCTGTTATCCCTGCATTTCTGATAAAGCAGTCTTCTTTTTGCACCAGTTGCTATTATTTGAGTATAGGCAGCCATTTCCCTTAAAATGGAATTTACTATTTCCACAAGTAGAAAGTTGGGCTAAATTGGATAGATGCTATATAACTTGAGTATTCTTTTTTATTTGTGGGGAAAGAAGTATATCTGATTACAACATCAGGTCATGCTCTTGCCTAAGATATTGAGGAAAAGAGATGAGCAGTGGCACTTTGTACTTATTTATTGAAAAAGTCGATATTTAAAGAGTGGGTAGGAGATAAAAATTTGAAAAATAATGGAACAGTTTTTGTCCTTATCACTGTTGCAGAATTCTTTATCTTGGGATAGCCTGCAGAGGATAGCTGAGTGTCTGGCCAGCATACCAAAACCTTTACACCTTCCAGGTGCTGTAGGATAGATCTATATCCTACATGCAAGACAAAAGGTACATATGTGATGTACTATCGAGTAATTCCCAGATCTACTTTGCCACCATTCTGAAAGCTGTGTTTAAATTTAGTCTGAAAGCTGTTCACATAGTTGGTCTATCTAGCCTTTTAAAGAAGAGTGCCCCATTGTCGTCTTTTCCTTCCATATACCTTAGTTTAGATGTCATCCAGGAATCCAGGGAAGGGAAATGTGACTGGGAGGCAGATTCCCTATAAAAGTAGACACAAATGGTGCCTTTTTTGTTTGGGTGGTAACTATGACCATATACAGTGTGAGGTTTGTTAGACACTTGTTCCCAAGACTCCCTGCAGTCATCTGTTATTCCTTTCCATTTATTTGTAGAACCATCAGTTGAAACTCTTGTCTCAGGGGTACCATGGCTGAATCTGCCTACCCCGATTTTCAGCAACCATTTAAAAAGAAAGCCAAAAAGGAGCAAATCACAGCTGTCGACAGGATGCCTCCATCAGGTTGGATGAAGAATCCGAGGAGCTTCCAGTGCTGCTGTCATCTCCCTCTGCTGCGACCCATTTGGAGACCAACATGGAACTGGCTACCTGCACATCCGCTGAGGCTGTGCCTGTGTGTAGCACAGGTGTGGAGGGGGAAATCACATCTGATTATTTATGAGGGTCCTAGGGGCAGTCCCCAAATACTTGTCAAAGAAGAGGTTCCTGGTACATTCTCATTGAATCTAGGCAGGGGTCTGAACCTCCTAGATTTGTTAAAGCTGATGTTCCTTTGAAAAAGAAGCAGAAAACTATGCATGTGGCCCCTGTGGCTAAGGATCCCCCATCAAAGAGTGATGAGATTTTACTCTGAGGCTTTTCAGTGCTCTTATGGCTTTTAAGTCCCCCCCCCCCCCCAAAGGATTATCTCTTCCTGGTTTGGTTCCCTGGTCTTCTACACTGCATGGTAACTGATTCCTGTGATGAAGAATTAGATTTTGGTGGGGGGGGGTTCATTGGCCTACTCCTCTCAGATCCATTCTCCCCTTGCCCTGGGGTCTGAAGGAAAGGATTCACTTTCTCCTGACGCTCCTGAGGAAGTGTGTGGTCTTCTGGAGATACTGTTTGTATAATGGAACAATTTAAGTGGGACCGTTCGCAAGTTTCTGATCAAAAAAATACTGTGATCTTTGTATGTAGATTTTCCTCTGCCTTCTGCAGTATGCTGGCTTCCATTTTGGATGCTTTCACTGCAACTTCTCAGGCTTCTGAGTCTCATTCTCCTGCCCCTAATAAGCTGGACAGATTCTATAAAGCTTCTGAAGCTCAAATGTCTTTAAATTAATAAAAAAAAAAAAAACATTTTATCCTGCTGTTATTTCTATAGCTATTGATAAAACCATTCATGTTGCTGTCTTTCTTCTATTCCTTTACCTTCTGATAAGGACAGCCATGCCATGGACCGATATGGAAAGCAGTATATACATCCACCTTAGCCTTCAGAGCTCTTAATTACCAGACCCATATGACTAGGTATGTTTTAACTCTTCTTTACCAACTTGAGAGCATTCCAGCTGATTTGCCTGATTCAGATGGTAAGACTTCTGCTACTTCCCTCTTGTCCTGTACTTTTCAGATGGCTTGTCATTCTGTTAAATGCAGTTATGATGCTATTGATGCCTCTTCTAGGCTAGCTGCATCTGGATGTGTCATGAAGAGTTATTCTTGGTTTAGCTGCCAGGCTCTGCCTGAAGACATCAAGGCCAAATTACTGGATTCACACTTAGACAACCAAAATCTCTTTGGCACTGCTGCTGCTGAATTGTTTAAGACCCTTCAGGATAAATGTAAAGTTATGCAGGATTTGAAGTAAGTCTCTCTCTCCTGTTCTTAAGTTTCAGAGAAATTGTTCTTCTAAGCCTTCCTGTGTAGGTAACCTAGAAAGCCTTCTAGGGGCGAGAGAGGATCCAGGAGACTTTTTCAAGACAAGCCTTCTCAAGGTTGACATATCTGTTTCCATTTGACATTCAGCTGCTTCTACCCCTCAGCCACATTACTCTTTCACTCATGTTGGCTCTTTTTCTGTTTTGCAGTAGATGACCACGGATGCTTGGGTACTTTTCATTACCCAAAGTGGTTATTTTATGGTCTGGAAATATGTTCCTCCATTCTCAGCCCTTCAGCCACCTTCATCTTAGCTCCCACATTGTCCTTTGGTTTTCAAGCTCTGGTGGTACAGAGCAGAGAACCATCCAACATGTCTCTCTTGTCTCAGCATGGAATACGTTTTTATTCCAGGATGCTTCTTGTTCCCAGGATGAAGGGGTTGTAGAAACCCATTCTGGACTTGAGAAAACAACACATTTCTCAAGGTTCCCTCTTTCATGATGTCACTTCAGACACTTTCCTATGCATGGCTGCCTCAAGCCTTTCTGTTATCCCTGGATTTTAAGGATGCTTACCTCCACATTCCTATTTCTCTGAATTCATGCACAAAATGATCTTTTATTTCAAGCCGTCTTTCAGCAGCTCCTAATTTCAGGCTTTACACGTCAGTATGCCTCTTCTGTGCAGTATGAAGTTCGCCTTCACGGTTGCAGGATTCAGACCATTCTATGTTGGCTTGTCAACAGCCTCCCAGTGAATGGATGCTTTCCTGGACTTAATCTTACGGGGGGAATTCCTTTAGTAAATCTTTTTACCTCCTACTGTAACAGACAACTTCAGAAGTTCTGCTCCAGAACCCAGTAGGCAGGGCCATAGAAAATCGGTATCATTCAGGGGAACCGATCCATTTGTTTCCTTATGGCTTTCCACCTTTACCCCTAATTCCCAGGGTACTGATAAAAGTCAGGACAGACAGACCAAACAATATTCTATTTGTCCCATACTGGCCAAGACAACCCTAATTTGCCTTCCTTTTGACCCACTGTAAAGGGCAATTCCACCCTCATCCACAGGAGATGGACCTCCTCAGCCAGGTCAAGGGCTCAGTATTCCATCCTCATCTAGCCTTAATCAAATTGACAGCCAGAAGGGTTGGGTTTTGACATCAAAAATGTTGACTAACCATCTGAGGTGCTCACCATTCTTAAGGAAGCAAAGGAAACCCACCACCAGAAAATCATACCTAACAAAATGCAAGATATTTTCCATCTGGTGCCATAGCAAGAACACCAGCCCTTCTCAGGCAGCCATTTCAGTCCTGCAATACCTTTTGGGTCTGTTCAGCCAGGACCTTTCTTATTCAAATATTAAGGTGCATGCTTCTGCCATGTCGTCTTGGCTACTCATTTCCCCTCTCATTTACTGTCACCACACCTGAAGCTATTTCTAAAAGGCGTCATTCACTTGAGGCCAACCAAAAGGAGCTCAGTTCCTACCTGAGATCTCAGTTACATGCTAGAAAAACTCACCTTGCCTTCCTCTGCCCTGTTAAAGATGCTTATGTGGAAGACCACTTTCTAATTGCCATTTCTTCTGTAAAGAGAGTATCTGAGCTTCAAGCTGTGTGTATTCTCCAGTCCAACTGGTGAATCTGGGCATTTTGAGGCAATGTTACAACTGCCTCATGTACACAGACAAAAACCCTCTCCTCCTACCACCAAACACTAAGCCAAACTGGAGGCTAAGCTCTCAACCCAAGACTGGATCAGACAGTCAAGAGGAGAAGGGAAATACTTGCATCACAGCACCAGTGTCACATAGACCCATTAAACCAGCACTGGCAAAAAACACACATAAATACAAGAAAACATAATCGGAGGCTCTAATTAAAAATCTGCAAAAGCAACAGAGACCTCCAAAGCAGACATCCAAGCAACCTCCACCCCCAACACAAGCCATGAAACACATGCTTCACAAAACCAGTGTGCCACGCAATCACAGCCTTTAAGGCAAAATAGCATACCCAACATACTTGCAATAGGTGACTCTCTAGTCAGGCACACTGATGTCCCACTCACTAGGCTGAATAAGGAGAAGGTTACTGTTAGCTGCCTGTCGGGTGCCAGGATCCGCCACATAACACAAGCACTCAGGTCACTCCAGAACAAGTACAAATATGACTCTCTCATTGTCCATGTTGGTGTGAATGACCTGAGCTTGTACCTCCCTGGACTACATGAAAAAAGAGACATGGAAGAGCTCTCTGATCACGTAGCCCAGGCCAGTATGACCCTGAGTAGCATCCTGCCCTCACCAAGAATGTGACCACTGTATAAAGAAAGGATTATCAATTTCAAAAATTGGCTAAGTTTCTGATGTCATTCAAAGGGGATCCAGTGTCTGTCCGCCTGGGATGACATGCTCGACAAGCCACACTGCTTCGTTAGAGATGGCTTGCACCTTTTACACTTAGGCTTTCGAATACTGGCCAAGGCTCTTGCTACCCCCATAGTGCCTTTTTTAGGCAAGGCTCAAAAGACAAACCCACCGCCATCAATAGCACAAGTAACAAAAAACTGAGAGTAATGCTACTCCGTGCCAGAAGTCTAAACCTCAAAATGCACACACTCGAGGCACTCCTCAGTATGGAGAAAATCAATATATGTGCAGTAACAGAAACCTGGTTTAAGGCTCCAGAGAGCACCCCAGCACTGCCAGGCTACAACTCATACCATACATTTCGTCCACAGAACCCAGACCGAAATACAAAAGGCGGGAGCGTATCCATATTCATCAAGGATATCCACACCTCCAGGTTAGTGGCACAGCACGATGCTTCAGAGATCATCCACGTGCAACTAACAATGGACAAAACTGCAGTTCATATTGTAGCTTGCTACAGATCTGCATTTCTGGAAACACTGGGAAACATAAAGGTCCTACCAAACACCCTAATATTGAGTGATTTCAATTACTCAAACATTAACTGGGAGAACTACTCAAGTACTAACTCTCTTACCCAACATTTCCTAGACTTTATAAACTCAAACACCCTGGATCAGCTGGTCAACACTCCCACCAGAAGTGACAACATACTGGACCTGGTCATCACCAACATGGGTGACCGGTGTTCCCTACCGGAGGTCATCCCCTCACTAGTTAGATCTGACCATAAACAAATCACTTTGGATATCCACATTCCGCCCCCACCCCCGGACAAGGAAACCACTGTGAAAAAGATTTCAAAAGCATACTTCACGTTACTTAAGACTGAGGTGAAAAGTTTCAAAGCCCTCATGCCAAAAGATAACGCTGTCCAAGCTGCAAAATCCTTTACTAATGCATTCTACGGGCACAAGAATGCATGGATCATGCTATCTCAAACAAAATCAAGACTCACTCCTCCAAGAAAAGGAAACTGGTCTGGTGGACCCCTGCCGTAAAGAATCTGTACAGTAGAAGGAGGAAACTAGTATAGAAGAGAGTAAAATTTTGAGAAGGGAAGACATCCCTGATCAGTATCAGCAAGAAACTACGATCCCTCATGAAATCATCCAAGGCGAGCTTCGAAAGAGAAATTGCCAAGGACTCCAAAGATAATCACAAGGCATTCTTTAGCTATGTCAAGAATCTAAGTGGCAATGCTCAGATCTGCTTGGTGTTGGTGCAGAATGGCACAAAATACACTGAACCGACTGATATCGCCAACATCCTGGCAGACAGGTTCAGTGCAAACATCACCCCCAAAAGGGCCCATAACCATACCAGAAGAATGTAGAGCCCCTGAAATGAGACACTCATGTTAAAATAGCCCTCTCCAAAGCCAAAATCACAGCACCAATGGGACCGGACGGTGTCCCAGGCTGCGTCCTACACGAGCTCAAAGACTAACTAACCCCTCACCTAAACACAGAGTTCAAACTCAGCCTCTCCACAGGCTACGTATCCATAGAGTGGTGCACAGCAACAGTTATTCTGCTCCACAAAGGTGGAGCCACAACAGATCCTAGGAACTATCGCCCTATAAGCCTAACTAGCTTGGTCTGCAAGGCTATGGAGCGCATCATCATGGAACTCATTGACAGAGACATTGGGAACCTCCAAACACTGGATGCTACCCAGTTCGGCTTTAAGGGCAGATCATGCATCCTAAACCTGGTGGACTTCGAGACAGTTAGCAAGGCTATAGACGAGGGAAAGGTGGTACACACAGCCTACCTAAACCTCACAAAGGCCTTTGACACCATTCCCCATTCTGGTATTATAGACAAGCTCACCAGCCTGAAACATAAACCCCTATGTCACAGGATGGGTTGCCATCTGGCTCATGCACAGAACCCACATGGTTAGAGTTGCGGGAGCTAGGTCCGACTCTAAACCGGTTACAAGTAGCGTTCCCCAGGGCTCAGTCCTAGGACCCTTCCTGTTCGGCATATACTTCTCAGAGGTACAGGCAAGCACAGTAGGACTATGGCTGACCAAGTTCGCAGACGACTGCAAACTAGGGGCTATAACTGACTCTCCAGCTGACACAGTCATCCTTCAAAAGGGTCTCACTGAGACGGATACCTGGTGTCAAAATCATGGATTCCAGCTAAATGCCAAAAAGTGTATAATCATCCCCTTTGGAAAAAACAAAGTACCCAAAAACTACCACATAGGTGGTAGTCCCCTAAGTACGGAAGACGTAATAAGGGATCTGGGGACCCAAGTAGACAGTAATCTCTCCTTTGATAATCACATTGCCAGAGTGGTTAGAAAATCTTTCTATGTGGCCCATCTTATCACAAAAGGGTTCGCATCCAGATCCAAAGAGGTCATTGTGCCCCTCTACACATCAGTCAATTGGACCCATCATAGAATACAATGCCCCATTTGAGATGTACCTTGCAAGACACCTGCAACAGCTGTAAAGACCACAGAAGTACCTCACCAAGAGGATCACTGGCCTCAAACAGATGACCTATGGAGCTCGACTGAAGAAACTCGAGCTGTACTCAGCTGCATACCGCCTGCTCAGAGGTGATCTCTGCCTGTTATACAAGGCCATGTCCAACCCAGAATTGATGGACATACTCCACCTAAAGAAAACCATATCCTCACGAGCCACACACTCTAGGGATCTAATCCTCACCTCAACAATAACTAGGACATGCTGGAGGTTTAGATTCCAGTCCCAGAGACTTCCCATGCTTTGGAACAATATTCCAATCTACATTAGGCAGAGCTCCTCGCTAACGCACTTTTCAAGAGAAACCTGGAGGAGTGGATGGGAAACAGAAAGTTTACCCCAGGGATCACTTCAGTGGCTCTGCTGGACAGAGGCACAGGGAACTAATCTAATGGTGCGGCGAACGCCAACACATTCTGGCTAGGATTATAAATGCCTTTGGGCAGATAGCCTAGTACCTACCTATGAGAGCCTTTCACAGGGAAAGGGTAACCTGTAGGACAAATCCATCATTCATGCTTAAGTTATTATTAGAACTTTTTCTATCGACCTGTATTTTTCTTTCCAGTTCCTCGGAACAAAGCAGAGCAAATCCTTCATTCCATGGATATGCAGAGACAAATCAGGAACTATTTGTACAGAACAATCCCCACCCCCGAGTAGAGCAGAGCCACTGTCAGTTGCATTCGCAGAGGGGAAAGAGGGGCATACCTGATGTTCATTGTGCATACAGCTGCAGTCATTACAGATGGGTTCTCTGTCGTCAGGCGGGTCATCGGTCGGCCGAATTCCAAAGTCTAGGTCCGGCGTCGGTTGTTGTCGCTTTCTTTCCTGACGTTAATGTGACAGGGGTATATAAGACACAGCCGACGCCATTTTTTCTTTTTTGCCGTGCGGTGCCCGAAGCAGAAGCAGTTCGCAAGTGCCAGTCGGCCAGCTCCTGAAATTACGAAAATTTGGAAACCGAAGTCTTTAAAGCTAAGTACCCCATTGGGGAAACTTTTCTTGCCTCAGACCGATGTCAGACAAAGTTAACAATTGTATTTCTTGTGGGAAGCAAATACTGCATAAGGATTTCCATTCCCTCTGTATACCTTGCTTAGGCCCAGACCACGACGTCTCGGGCTGTCGCTTTTGTGGTACTTTCAATAAACGCACTATTAAGCGTCGGGCGGAGTTCGCCCAGCACTTTTTTGGTAAAGCTTTTAATTATAAGATGTCGTCGGAGACTCCGACTACCGTTTTGTCCTAAAAACACAAGGACAAAGACCGACACGCGAGGTCCGCGGTCTCCACCGACTCCACGCCAAAACCGGCTACACGTGGTCCGGTTCTCAGCGAGGAGCCTACGCAGCCCCTGACTACCGATGACCCTTCTCTGGCGGTGTCATCTGTAACCGAGACCGCAGGTTCCTCGGCCCACACCTTGACTACACCTACCGAAGCCACTGTGAGTGTTGAGCCTCTTAATGTGGACAGGTCCACTTCCACCCATGGTGTCTTCAGACCTCCTTCTTCCTTTTCCATAAAGGCCTTTACTAAGTCTAAATCAGCCATGCATTCCAAGAGGCCTGTTGCACAGGGCCCATCTCCAGGCCCCATGCCTAAAAAACAGATGCTCAAAATGGCTGAGGATTTAATTACTCTTATCAGGGGTTCCCAACCCCCTCCGGACAAGAGACCCAGAATGGAGGAAGAATCTCCCTCTTCTGACCAGCGTTCCATTATTTCAGAACATTCTGATGAAGAGGAGCACTCGTACTACCCTTTTGAAGATTCTGATGCAGAACAGTCAGTTCCTTCTGTATCCCTCCCAGAGGATTTTTCATTTGGTGAAACTTTGCATACATTGAGGGAACACTTCCATTGGGAAGGCCAAGATTTTTCAGATTCCAAGAAAAGGCTAAGGGAATTTCTTTTGCTTCCTCAGCACAGACCTCTGGCGATACCTCCTGTCTTGGACATACTTGATGTTTACTCGAAGGCCTGCCTTAATCTGGACTCCCTGCCTCCTGCCCCAGTCAAGCCTGATAGGTACTACAGAGTTCCTAACTCACACCAATTTCTTTACAAAAGCCATAATGTTGACCCTGAAACCATTACTCAGGGCTCCAAGGGAATGAAGGCCTCTACTGCTAAGAATCCATTACCTTCCGAGAGAGAGTCTAGATCCTTAGAAAGGTGGGGAAAAAGGTATATACCTCGGTCACCCTAGCCATGAGGGCCTTAAATTGTCAGTTCCATATGCTTAAATATCAGCAGTTTCTGTTATTACAATTAAAGAATAAAATGTCACAACCTGAACAACCAGATTTGAAGGAGTTGCAGGATATGATGCATAGTGCAGAACAAGTGGGTAAACACACCTTACAATGTGGCTATGATGCTCTAGAGGCCTCAAGTAGAGCTGCTGTTACAGGATCATCAGTCATTCATAGACATGCCTGGCTTAGGGAACAAACCTTGCCTGATCATGTTAAAGCTAAGTTACTAGATGCTCCTTTACAAAAGGATGTCTTATTTGGTACTAATGCTGAGGAGATACTACGAAAAATGGAAGAAAAAGCTAAATCTATGCAAACTGTCAAAGCTTTTCTACAGGTACAACCTCCACGTTTTAGTAGGAATTGGCCTTCAAAAAACTGGTCCTTTCCAGCCACGGACAAGCCCCAAAGAGGTAGATACAGGCGCACAAGGGGCAGAGGTCAATCTCAAGGTTCATATAGAGGCAGGCAATGGCAATCTCCAGCACCAAGAGGTGGCGAAGACAGTGCACAGCAATACAGGAAACAAACACAATGACTTTTCCCTTTGCATGCCAAGCAAGGCTCAGGTGGCAGCACCCTTGGGAGGAAAGCTGGCATTATTTTCAAGAAATTGGCATATTGTCACAAAGGAGAAATGGATCCTGGACATTATAAACAGAGGCTACAGATTTCATTTTCACACTCTTCCAAAAATGAGAGGCATGCCGAACCTGCCACACAATCAAAGGGCAGAGGCTCAAATACAAATTTCAAAGCTCCTGGACATGAAAACTATTCAAGAGGTACCTACTCACGAACAAGGTCAAGGTTTTTATTCCAGACTATTCCTGGTACCAAGGAAGGGAACCGATTGGAGACCCATTTTGGACTTATCCATCCTAAACACATCTCTATTCGTACCAAAATTCAAGATGCTCACTTTACAGCAGCTTCTTCCCATGCTGGGCAAGGAGTCTTGGCTGGTAACATTGGACCTCAAGGAGGCATACCTGCATGTCCCAGTCAGACAAAGCTGCAGAAGATACCTCAGATTTCTTGCAGGTTCAATCCACTATCAATTCTCTGCATTGCCCTTTGGCTTATCTACTGCACCCAGAGTATTCACGAAATGCCTGGCATCAGTAATCACCTACTGCAGACCTCAAGGGATACAAATTTACCCTTATTTGGACGATTGCCTGATACAAGCGGACAGCAAACACATACTTCTGGAACATCTGGCTTATGTAACACGGTTATTGAATTCTCTGGGATACACAATCAACAAAGAGAAATCCAGGCTGACACCATCTCAGAAAATAATTTTCCTGGGTGCCAACTTGGACACAAACACCCAGATGGCCTATCTTACGCCAGAGAAACAGGGGCACTCAGTACTTCAAGATACTAGCAAATTGTACCAGGCTTACTGCAAGGAAAATCCTGCAGGCTCTGGGATTCATGGCATCTTGCATTCTTCTTATCCCATGTGCAAAGTTGCATATGAGGAAACTTCAATGGTACCTAAAAAACCTATGGTCTCAACACAGCCACAGTTTGGAAACAATAATACCACTAATTCCATGTTTACAAAAGGAATTTCTATGGTGGGCCCAAGCATGCCAATCAAACACAGGCCTACCATTCTGCAAGCCTCAAGCAAATCAAGTTATCACAACAGACGCCTCAGACTACGCCTGGGGGGCACACATGACAGACAGGTGCATTCAGGGCAAATGGTCCCAAAAGGAAAAGCACCTTCACATCAATCAAAAGGAAATGCTAGCAGTAAAAAATGCAATTACAGCTTTCAAGGACCTCCTGCATCCAGGGCAATTATTGATAAGAACAGACAACACCACAGTAATGTGGTACATAAACAAACAAGGAGGAACACATTCATACCCCCTGTGCAGGCTGGCCATGTCACTTTGGAACATGGCTCTGGAATGGCAAATCGAGCTTCAAGCACACTACCTGCCAGGTATGGAAAACACGCTGGCAGACAATCTAAGCAGAAATATGACAGACCCGCACAAATAGAAATTGCATCCTCAAGTGTTTACAAAGATAATCCAAGCGTGGGGAAGGCCAGACATAGATCTCTTTGCCCCCCACAAAAATCATCAATTGACAAAATTCTGCTCAAGGACATTTCATCCAAAGGCCTGGAGAGTGGACGCCCTTTCTTTCAGTTGGGTAGCACAGACAGTTTACGCATTCCCACCTTTACCTCTTCTGACCAAGGTGCTCTTGAAAGCAAGAACAGACAGACCAAAGATGATACTGATTGCTCCAGACTGGCCAAGACAACACTGGTATCCACTCCTGAGGAGCCTAACACATTCTCCACCCTGGACCCTACCTCTAATGCCTCTTCTTCTGACTCAGCACAGTTACAAAACTCTTCACAGTCAGCTGAAAACTCTCAATCTGGCTGCATGGAAAATTCCTTAACACCACAACAGACCCTACTCACCAAGGAAGTGCAGGATGTCATTTTGGAGGCCAGAAGGCCATCTACTAGAAAAGCTTATTCCGCAAAATGGAAACGGTTTTGCGCTTGGAATGAGAGAAAGGGCCAGGATCCTAGAAAACTGAATTTGCCTCAGATATTACAGTTTCTAGCTGAGCTGCTGAACAGTGGACTTTCATTTTCCTCCATCAAAATCCATGCATCAGCCATTTCTGCAGAATAAATACTGATCCACCCTTATTCTCTCACCCACTCTTAAGGCAGTTCCTCAGAGGGGCTAAGAATATAAGACCTCCAAGAAAACAACCAATACCAGCCTGGGATCTTAATTACGTTCTAGAAAAATTAACATTACCTCCCTTTGAACCAGCTGCTTCAACAGATTTGCAGTATTTGTCCTGGAAAACAGCTTTCCTTCTGGCTATTACCTCAGCTCGTAGGGTGTCGGAACTACAAGCCCTCATTGGCTGTGCAGCCCTTTCTCGTCTTCCATCAGGACAGGGTTTCCCTACGAACCAACCTGTCATTTATGCCTAAGGTAGTATCCAGGGTAGCTTTAAATCAGGCCATACACTTACCTACCTTTTACCCCAATCCCCAAAACAAAGGGGAAAGGCTGCTAAATTCCTTAGACATCCATAGACAACTGCGTTACTATTTGGACAGAACAAAGCCTTTCAGGAAATCAGAACAACTCTTTGTGTCCTGTGCTTTAGGAGCTCAAGGGAAGCCAATTTCCAAACAGACAATTTCAAAATGGATTGGCCACTGTATACGGTTTTGTTACTCCTTTCATGGTAAATCTGTACCTGCTGGCATCAGATCCCACTCCACAAGGGCCGCAGCTACATCTGCAGCCTTCCTCAGGGGAGTACCTACCAAAGATATTTTGGAGGCAGCCACTTGGAGTTCTGTGCATACCTTCACTAAACACTACCACCTACCTTTATACTCCAAAACTAGAGCAGGTTTTGCCACTGCTGTGTTGCAGGGCATTCTGGCTCCTCCCAGTACCACCTAGTGCCTACCACCCTGTGCGTAGCTTTGGGATTCTACCCATCTGTAATGACTGCAGCTGTATGCACGATGAACATAGTACAGTTTTGTACCTACCATAAATGTAGATGTTCGAGTGCTAATACAGCTGCAGTCCACGTTCCCCTCCCACTTTCCCCTCTTGGTACAGTGATAGTGGCTAACTCCTATTCCTACAATCTGTTTGGGTTATCCTTCTATGGTGTATTTGCTTGCAACTACTGATTTTTGATTATATTGCATTACATGATTATATATATATAATATATATATATATATATATATATATATATATATATATATATATATATATATATATATATATATATATTGCCTTCCTTCTGGGGGCACCTGACATCTGGGGCAAGAAAGACTGAAGAAAATGGCGTCGGCTGTGTCTTATGTACCCCTGTCGCATTGACGTCAGGAAAGAAAGTGACAACAACCGACGCCGGACCTAGACTTTGGAATTCGGCCGACTGAGGACCCGCCTTACAGCAGAGAACCCATCTGTAATGACTGCAGCTGTATTAGCACTCGAACATCTACATTTATGGTAGGTACAAAACTGTACTTTTCCAAACATACCGTATCCAAAATGGATAACCGGTTGCATTCAGTTCTGTTAACCTCACCATGGAAAACTGCTTGTGCTCATTCTACCATACACAAGCCATTACAACTTACTTTTTCAAAGGAATTCCTACACAGGTTATCATAGAAGCTGTCACATGGAATGCAGTGCACACCTTTACAAAACACTACTGTTTAGGCATTGACTCCAGCTAGAGCAGGGTTTGCTACTGCCATCCTGCAAAACCTTTTTTCATAAGGCTAACAGCATTTCTTACCACCTTTCCACTAGCTTTGGGAATCCTCCGAAAAATCAGTACTGCCGCATTGACTTTAAAGAATGTAGTACAATTGTGCCAAACTACCATAATTCTGATAATATCTTCTTTTAATAAAGATGAAGGCACTAAACCATGTACTGAATAATATTTAATTGTTTTCTTGAGTCTCCTGGTTCGCAATTAGGTTTTTTTTTTTTTTTTTGGTTAATTCACAGTACCATAATGGTAGATGTTGGAGCAGATTGGTATTGCAGTACAAGCTCCTACCTTCCAACCGATATATCTGCTGACCCTTTTCTTCCCCCCCTTGATGAATGCAAGGAGGAGAGGTGACACCTGTAGATAAGTCCTTCATTTCTTCTCCCCCTTACTTGTGTATTACTAACCTAACTAACTCAGACATCTGGAAAGGCCATGCTGTCCTTGGGCATCAGACTGCTTGTACACTGCTTAGAATACCTGATGACGGCACTGACAGACTACCTTCTTATACCCCAACATCCAGACATTGGTCCTTAGGCATCCATCACCTAGGGATGATGTAAAGACATTGGAAGTCAGGCTGGTCACGTGCTTTTTCTTGGCAGAAAGACGAAAGAAAATCAGTACTATAACATTTATCTACTCTTAACATCTACAGTTATGTTAAGTGTGACAACTGTACTTTCTCCTGTTGCCTCGTCTCAGGCTTGCCTTTCGCTGTTGGATTCACCAGATTTCCTTGAGTCCATGTCTGTATTTTCAGGTTCCTGTCTCTCTACACAGAAGCTGTACATGGTTGCTTCTGATCACGGTTGGGAAGCCTACTTCAACAACCCTCAGTGTCCAGCATCTTCAGTCACATTAACATCTGGCAGACTATGTCAACATCAAGGAGATAAGGGCTCTAATTTTGGATCTTTAGACTTTTCACTCCCTTTGGGTTCCAGGTCCTCTAAAAGATTTTACAGACTATGCCATTGTCATTTGGTAAATCAACAAGAAGTGGGGCACAAAATCTTAGCCTTATTTGCAGGCTGACTCTTCAGGCTTAGGATTTTGCAGTCTGCCATTAGTTGATTTTTCAAGTAGTCTACATTCCTTTCTAGTACAATCTTCTGAGATAGTTTTTGGGCAAGTCCATGTCATATCCTCACGAATGGTTGCTTCACATGGAGGTGATGCTGGACATTGTACATCGGTAGGGTCATTCTCAAGTAGATCTTTTGATTCCTGTTTGAACAGACACCTTCCCTGGTCCTGTGGCTTGGAAAGTAGATGCCATGTTTTTTTCTTGGAAGGGGATGTTTCTGTATGTCTCTCTCTCTCCCTTCGTCTACTATGAAAGGGCCTGCACAAGATCATGTGGGGCAGGCCCAGAATTTTGCTGGTGACTTCCTTTTGGCCCAGATAGCACTGGTTCCCCCTTCTATTTCATCAGGCCAGAGGCTATTATCACAAGTTACTTCACAGTTTGGATAGTCTCACACAAGGCAATGGACCTCTCATTCACCCTCATTTTGTACCTTTCATTTGACACTTTGTGTGATAGAGTTTTAATTCCTTTTAGGCACCAATTTTTTGAGGATATGCTTTGGGTTTTGCAGGAGTCCAGAAATCCCATTACTAGAAAATTATATGCGACTTAATGGAATATATTTTCTATGTGATGTCTCAAGCATGACCTGGGCCCCTTTTAATGTGGAGTTCTTATGGTCCTTTCTTATCTGTGTGAGTTGCTCAGCTTATCATATTCATCTGTTAATTTCTGCTTGTTTGCCTCTGACTTCAAAACTAGAAGCCAAAGATTGATACAGACAATTTCTAAAAGGTGTCCTTCATGTTTGTCCTCTAAGAAAGCCTATTCCTCCTTCTTAAGTCCTTTAATTTTATTCTTGTGAAATTGACCCAGTCCCCTTTTCAGCCTGCACTTTCTTCTTCTGTACAACAGTATACATAGAAGACTCTCTTATTGGTGGGTCTTCTGCCAAGAGGGTCTCTGAACTTCAAGGACTCATAGTGGTCCCAACTTTTTTTTTCACAGGGACAGGATGGCTCTTCATACAAATCCTCATTTTATGCTCAAGGTGGTTAATGATTTGTCCTTGAATCTGTCCATTCTTCTTCCTTCTTTATTCCCCTTCTCCATAGAATTGTAGTGAGATGGCTCCTCGCAACTTGGATTTACATAGACGGCTCAGATATTACTTGGACAAGACAAAACATATCAAGAAATCTGAGCAGCTTTTTGTTTCTTTACATGCCGGGAAATTGGGTTTTACAGTATCTAAGCAAACCATAATTTCTAAGGTAATTGTTTTTGCTAGTCTTTTATAGCGAGCAATCTTTGTGCTCATTCTACCAGGGCATTGGCCGCTTCTGGTGCTTTTTTCAAGGGTTTGGGTACTAAATCCATCTTGGAAGCTGTTACTTGGCCTCCTTTTCATGCTTTCACCAAACATTACAAGCTGGATGGATTTTTGGTAGATTGCTCTGCGGCTTCCTCCTTCCATACTTTACAGTACATTTTATATTTTCCCAAGAGTAAAGACTACTGTAGCAGTGATGAGGACATAGTGCAGTTGTACAAGATCTTACCATTACAGTAGATATCCTACTTCTCACTGTTGCAGTATTCTGCCCCTCCATCCAACCCCTATTATTTCATGTTCTCTTTCTGGCCTAGGGTTCTTTCTTACATCCTTTTTCTTCTACCCTTCCTGGATGTACATATTATTGCTTTCCTCTAGGATTGGTGTGGTTCTGGGGCACTTCAGTTTTAAGGATTAGGCATTTGTACATCACGTATACCTTACGCATTGCACGTAGGGTATAAGTCCGATGTACAATGCCTGGAAAGTGTAAAGGCTTTGCTGTGCTGGCCAGATGTTAGTCTGTCCTCAGCAGGATATGTCAAGAATGAGGAATACTGTAATGGTGAGAAGTAGGACATCTACTGTTATGGTAAGATCTTGTGCAACTGTACTATCAACTCCAGGGATCTGAGAGGTGTAGTTGAGGAGATGGAAAGTTTGAATGAGAATATCAGAACTAGAGTCAGAGGTGCTGCTTCCACTTGGCAAAAAGTCTCTAGGTTAGCATATGTCAGAAGAATGCCAAAGAAGCTGAAAGGTAATGTGCACAAATTTGTGGTGCAGTCAGTACTTATATTGGCATAGAATCCCTGGTAGTGAAGGCAGAACAGCTGAGGAAGCTTGAGGTGATGGAGAGGAAGTCTCTGAGATGGATAGTAAGATGCATATTGTGGGACAGATAATGAAATGAGGGGATCAGAGCCAAACCCATGTATCTACAACTACAGAGAAGCTCCAGGAAAACAGATTATGGTGATTCAGTTACATGTGCAGGAAAGTAAAACAAAGTATGGTAAAGAAGACTTGAGATACACAAGGAAGGCAAGAGGATCAAGACTTCTAGCCATAAGATGAATAGATTGCATGAGTGTAGATATGCAACAGTCGGGCACAGAGTTAAGATATGTAAGGAGAATGGATGTGAATCAGAAGAGGGGGTGACTGTTGATGTGACACTCCAACTTCTTGGAAAAGGGGGAATGATAATGATGACTATGATTGATGACTAAGCCTTCATTACAAATTTGCAAGCTTGGAGGCATTACAATGTCTCAGGAGGTTATAGCGGACTTCTAACCCTGATACATTGTGGAGCCACACTTGTAGGGGTTGTCATACTTTTCTGCCTAAAAGAAGTGAAGATTAGTTGTGCTGCTCAGTCCTTTCTATGTGCCATCAGCCTTGTCACCTTCATCATGAAGAGGACACCAAGCTTGCACATGTGACAGCCAAAACTCTGGAGGTCATGGTAGATGGGCAGATATCTGCATGGAGTTAATTCACATTCTTCATGAATGATACTGCATCAGTGATCCTAGTATTCAAACATCTGCAGCTATGGTAATTTATTGTACAGCTTTTACTCTCTTGGGCAAATCATTACACCTTTTCAACTACCCATGGTTTGATGGCCTGAATGACTGTATCTTTTTAGTGACATATTCTTCTCTTCGGCCCTTTTTTCTCAGTGAATGTACCTCCAAAAGGAAATTGAGAGAAGATTAGATATGAGAGTTGCTAGCAGAATAACATTAGATATCCAGTCTCCCTAAAGTAATGGGTGGTACCTCTGTCCCTGTCATGTCAGATAGGACTAGAATGTTTTATTCATTTTGGACTGTAGAAGCTTGAACAAGTTCATGACATGCTGTAAGCTGATAATGTTCAATAAGTCATTAAAACCCCTTCTTTAAAGATTGTCTAGGATGTGTTTCGTGGACAAACAAGAGACTTATGTACACATCAGGATTTGTCGCTGCCACAAAAGATTCTTGAGACTGTCAGTAGTACCACTGTACTGTAGTATTTGCTGTTCAGCCTTTCATTTGCACACAGTCTTCACTGAGTGATTGTTAGTAATTAGTATTTTCTGTTACAGAAATTAGCACCATTTTTGACAACTGTCTTTGAAAGTTGGAACTTCTGTCAGTGGTTTCAGGTTTTTATTGATGGTTTTCATGTAAATCACTCTTGCAGTAATACTTTTTGTTGGAAATTCTGTTGATTTCTCGCAATCCCAGGACTGCCCTTTCAGACTCTCACCTCTACTCAAGGGCTGTTCACAGGCACTTCTGATCTGGGGTGGGGAGTCTCTTCAACCAACCTGAGTTTTCAGGGTCTGTGGCCAGACCACATCAACATAAAAGAAATGAGTGTGGTCATCCTTGCTGTTCAGACCTTCCATTCTCTTTGGTCTCCGGACAATATAACAGATATATGTGGTACATCAGCAGGTGGGGTGAGGATAGGTTGGGGGGCACAATGTGTTGTCTTCTTTCCAGACTAACCCTTCAGAACTGGGATGTAGGTGTATGCCATCAGGTAACCTTTCAGGTGGTCTGCTTTCCTTCAGAACACGGTTTTGTGGAAGACTCCCTGAGCAGATCAAGGAAACAACCTCATGAGTGTATGCTTCACACAGAGGTGTTTCTAGATGTAATACTTTGGTAGGGTATTCTGCAGGTTGGTTTTTTGCTTCCTACTGAATGGGTATCTTCTTCACTTCTGCTCCAGAGTCTCCAGTTCTCTGGCATGGAAGGTAGATGCCTTGTCCTTTTCTTAGAAGGGAATGTTTTTGTGTGCATACCCTCCTCTTTTTCTCCTTCCAGGGACCTGCACAAGATCAGGAAGGACTCTCCAAGAATCTTGCTGGTGATTCCCTTTTGGCCCAGGCAACTCTGTTTCCCCCTTGTCTTTCACCTGGTCAAGGACAATTATCACAAGTTTAACTCCTCAGATGGATCTTCTTACACAAAACAGTGGGTCTGTTATTCACCCTCACTTGTCCACTCTTCAGCTTGCACTTTGTGTGATAGGGTTTTATCCCTGTTTTGCCACTACTTTCATGAGAATGTGCTTAGGGTACTGCAGGAGCCCAGGAAACCCTCTACCAGAAAATGCTGTATGACTAATTCGAAAAGTTTTTTTTAGTGTCTCAAGCATCAATAGGAACCCTTCTTAATGGGGGTCCTTTCTTACTTGTGTGAGCTGCTGCCATGCTGGCCTGGCATATTCTTCTGTTAAAGCTCACTTGTCAGCAGTCTCTACTTGGATGCCACTGAACCCACCACTGGCCTTTCGTTTTGAGGTCAAACAATTCTTTAAAGGCATCCTTCTTATCAGGCACACAGGAAAATGTATTCCTCCCTCTTGGGACCTTAATTTTCTCCTTGAAAATTTGACGTGGGCTCCTTTTGAGCCCACCTCTTCACAACACTGCACCCAGAAGACTGTTTTTGCTTACTTCAGCCAAGGGAATGTCTGGACTTCACGTTCTGATGGCGCTTCTTCCTTTTTTGATTTTCATGGGGACAGGGTGTCTGTGCATACTAAATCTTTGTTTATGCTCAGGGTGGTGAATGGCTTGCCTCCTAGTCAGTCTATCCAGCTTCCTTCATTTTTTCCTTCTTTGCAGTTTACTAACGAGAAGGTTTTTCACACCTTGGTTTTACTTAGACAGCTTGGGTATTATTTGGATAAGAAAAAGACTATTTGCAAATCTGAGCAACTTTTTGTTTCTTTTTATGCCAACACATTGGAATCGGCAGTTTCTAAGCAAAGTGAAAAAAAACGGAACCAGAAACCGCCACACAAACTTGCCCAGAGAATATTCCGGTTCCAATAAGGCAGTATATAACAGTTGGTGACACTATGTCACTATAAAAACGTTCACCAGTCCACCAGGTAGCAGAATATACTTTTAATGAGCGACAATTAAAAACAAGTTGAGCGCTTTCATCTATAAATAATAGACTTCATCAGAACACTTTGCTGCTACAAAATGTGACTTATATACTCTTACACATGCTTCCAATAAAGTAATTAAAATAAATTAGCTAAAAATATTTTAACCCTTACACTGCTACCTCTCAATACTGACTGATGTATACATGCTTAAAGACTATTGTGAATGTTATGAGAATGCTAAAATGAATTATTCCTACATAACTATATTTAAAATCCTGACAATGTATTAGGAATATGAGGACAATTCAACAGAGCATTTATAAAACAGATATTGACACAATAAAATCAACATGTGACAGTAAAAACCACAACAATTATAGTTGTATTCCTAAATGGTAAATGCTGAAATCTGCTATTATACAAAATGTAAAGTGTAAAGTGCAAAATGCATAGCAAAAAATGCAAAATACCAAAATGTGGATCATAAAGTGCATAGTGCTTTGTGCAAAAAATGATGTGCAAAATACAAGATGCAAAGTACAAAATGCAAAGTGCAAGTTACCAAGTATGGTTGCAAAATATTATGTATAAATGATGAATAATAAAATATAATATAATATATAAAAATATAATATAATATATAAAATGTAGGGATATGGCAACTTTATTACTTTTGGATGTAACTAGATTCTCCTGTCGTCCAACATAGGTTTTATGGATATGTAATCGTTTAAACCAGGTGAGACAGTCGCATTTAATTTGATTTGCCACCATACCTCTCTTTCACCTATTTTTTTCTTTAAGTTGCCCCCCCAATGTTAACATGTACAATTTCTAAAATGCCAAATAAGAACCTGTCGCAAGTCTTGCTGTCCCTCAAATGTTTGCACAAGGCATTTTTTTCATCTCCCTTTCTAATGCAATAATAGTGATCATAGATCCTGTTACGGAGACATCTCTCCGTTTTGCCTACATAGTAGCAATTGCATTTGGTGCAAGTTGCCAGGTATACTAAACCAGATGTTCTGCAATTTCCTTTCTTGAAGTTTATAATAGCGTAATTGGTATCCTGTAATGTTAATGAGGGTCTATGATCAATATAAGTGCACTGATTGCAATTTCCACACTTGGTTGTACCCTTTGTGCCATCTCGTATAGCTACTCTGTCGGTTTTCTTTTCAAATTCCATCTTTAAATTGCTTGCATTGCTGTACACAAATCTTGGTCTGTCCCCCATTATATTTAAGATGTTCGTATCTGCACTAAAAATGTTCCAGTGTTTTTCCATAATTGCCTTGATATCATTAGAGTTGTGCCCATATTGGAGTATACATGCCCCTCTATATTCGTTCTCTGTAATCTGATTCCCTTTTGTCTGACCTGTAAAGACCTCCTCATTTGAGCCTAAAATGGCCTGATATCTGGTGTTTCTGTTGCTCATGACATACTGTTTTAATTCGATAATTAAACTGTCGGGGTACCCCCTCCCTTTGAACATGTTTCCTATCAGATTTAGTTCAATTTCCAAATCTGATATTTCTGAGGTCATTCTTGCCGCTCTTATGTATTGACCTTTTACTATACTTTTTTTCTGTTTATATGAATGACAACTGTTGTAGTGAAGATATGAGTTGCTGAATGTATCCTTTCTGTATATTTTAGATGTGAGTCTGTTGTTCTTTATATTAATCTCTGTATCAAGATACGATATAGATGTCGTACTTGAATTGGTTGTAAATTTCAAGTACTCACACCTGCTATTTAAATATACAATGAAATTTGATAATTTTTCAGCACTCCCACTCCAGATCAGAAACAAGTCATCCAAAAATCTGGTGTATAGATCTATATATATATATATATACATAAAACCTATGTTGGACGACAGGAGAATCTAGTTACATCCAAAAGTAATAAAGTTGCCATATCCCTACATTTTATATATTATATTATATTTTTATATATTATATTATATTTTATTATTCATCATTTATACATAATATTTTGCAACCATACTTGGTAACTTGCACTTTGCATTTTGTACTTTGCATCTTGTATTTTGCACATCATTTTTTGCACAAAGCACTATGCACTTTATGATCCACATTTTGGTATTTTGCATTTTTTGCTATGCATTTTGCACTTTACACTTTACATTTTGTATTATAGCAGATTTCAGCATTTACCATTTAGGAATACAACTATAATTGTTGTGGTTTTTACAGTCACATGTTGATTTTATTGTGTCAATATCTGTTTTATAAATGCTCTGTTGAATTGTCCTCATATTCCTAATACATTGTCAGGATTTTAAATATAGTTATGTAGGAATAATTCATTTTAGCATTCTCATAACATTCACAATAGTCTTTAAGCATGTATACATCAGTCAGTATTGAGAGGTAGCAGTGTAAGGGTTAAAATATTTTTAGCTAATTTATTTTAATTACTTTATTGGAAGCATGTGTAAGAGTATATAAGTCACATTTTGTAGCAGCAAAGTGTTCTGATGAAGTCTATTATTTATAGATGAAAGCGCTCAACTTGTTTTTAATTGTCGCTCATTAAAAGTATATTCTGCTACCTGGTGGACTGGTGAACGTTTTTATAGTGACATAGTGTCACCAACTGTTATATACTGCCTTATTGGAACCGGAATATTCTCTGGGCAAGTTTCTAAGCAAACCATCCTGGATTTCTAAGGCTATTTTTTTCTCGTCAGTTTCATAATAAACTGATTTTTGCTTCAGTTCAGGCTCATTCTATAAGGACAGTAGCCTCTTCTGGAGGTTTCTTTAGTGGTTTAGATAATAGATCAATTTTTGAAGCTGCTACTTGGTCCTCTGTCCACACTTTACTAAAATATCACATGTTGGATTTCACTTCGAGCCAGAGCATGATTTTCCAGGTCTATCTTTCATGGGTTTATGGAGGGCTCCTCTGTGCTTTCCTCCTCCCATCCATTACAGCATCTTTGGTACTCTCCCATAGGTGGCAAATACTGCAACAGTGATATGGGTGACCTAGTACAGTTGTGTAAAATCTTACCATAACAATAAATTTCCTCCTTTTCACTGTTGCAGTATTCAGTCCCTCCCTCTGCTTTTTTTCTTCTTCTTCTTCTTCTTCTTCTCTTGGGAACACTTTTCTGGCTGAGGGGTGTTTACTTTCTTACCCTCTGTCTTTTTTCTTTCTCTTTCCTCCTGGATGTTTTCCTATCTTCTAGGATTTAAAAAGAAACGGTCCAGGCGACAAACAAGGATGGCAGTACAAAAAGTCTTTAATAAAATATCACAAGCGCTTCACCCTGACTCAGTTGCAGGTCTTTTTCAAGTAAATAACAATAAACACATCTGCCACCCTCATTTAAATACCCCCATACATAAAAAGTGCCAAAAACATTTAAAGTAAAATACACAATTATTGCCCCTCTTGAACCACTTAAATTACAAAGTGTGCACTGTGTCTTAAGTAGGAGGTAAAGTACCTCTAATCTCTTATAAAGTGTTTGTATGCACATATACTAAAAAAAAGTCATAAATTGTGAGCAAAATCATTGTATAGAAAGGTTTGTTATAAAAGAACACAGAAAATACAAACCTCATAAAAATGTACATTTAATAATCTCCACAAATCTGTATCATAATAACAATAAAATCAACTTAGGTTACCAAAAAAGATTTCTTACAACTTCTCAACTCTTTTGACTAGGTAGGCCTTAATTGAAATGTGGTCATTTAGTCCTGGGGGCTGGGATGCATTAAGTTTTAGTTGCCAGTATGTCTCTCTGCAACGTAACCAGTTTTCCCAGTCACCCTTCTAGATTGTCCAATTCTGTGGAAATTGTGGACCTGGTTCAAAACGATAAATGGAAATGTGACTGGTGAAGGGATTAATGGACTTGACACCAGTTTAACAACTCCTGTTATAACAACACCTAACCCGTTGGACTTGCAAGTAGGTCAGGACCCAATTGGGGCTGGAGTAGCTGGTGGGGAGGAATGGGTGATCACTGAACAGGATTTTTCTGGGGGGAAGGGCAAAGTGAAAATCAAAAGGAAAGGGAAGTTATAATTGTGGATGTAGATAAAGTGACACATTCTTATAATCGTTTAAAAATTTTTAATCTGAGTGGAATTGAAGTTAAAATAGAACATTTTCACCTTTTTGAAAAAGGTTTTAAGTTTGTGCCTTCTGCAAGATTTAACGTTTGTGATACCCTCATTGAGTTAAAATTGTTTTTAAGAAAATTGAACCTTGCCCTTATTTTTGATCAGTCTGATGCAGGGTTGCCAGATTTCCCACCAGCCAGGTAGGGACAAAAAAAAAAAAAAGGTCTTTCACGGCAAGTGAAGACCAAAAAAAAAAAAAAAAGATCTGTAATGCGGTACAGAGTTCCACATTAAAGAACAGTAGCTCTGCACTAAGTACGGAGCTTCTTGTGTTTAATGCATTGCAGTTCCGCATTCAATGCAAGTATCTCCGTGTTTGGCGATTTTTGATTAGCCCGTATACCAGCATACAGGCCAATTAAAAATCGTTAAACACGGAGCTACTTCTGTTTAATGCGGAACACAAGAAGCTCAGTGTTTAGCGATTTTTGATTGGCCCATATGCCAGGTATATGGGCCAATCAAAAAAAAAAACAAACAAAGCGGAGGCTGGTCGGGTTTTAAACCAGCAGGGCGGGACTCGGGATCAGGCTGCTGATCTCGGGACAGTCCCGCCCAAATAGGGACATCTGGCAACCCTGGTCTGATGAAAGTAATATGGCGCAGTTTAGGAAGGCAAGTACATTTAATCCTCCTCTCCATCCGGCCTTACAAGTATTTGAGGAAGTATGTGCATCGGATATTTATGCTTTGAGTGCTGATAAAAATTTTAGGAGAAGATGTGGTTTTAAAGTGAACTTGACCTTGGAAGAAAAACAAATTTTAGATCAGTTGGTGTCAGATAGGGAAATCCGTATCATGAAGCCTGACAAGGGGGTGGAGAGGGGGGCGTGGTATGGTTCTGGTTAATGATTTAGATTCTTCTAGTAAAATTCTGGGAATTTTGAACGGCACATATGTATACGTACCAGTATCAGTTAATTAAATCAATATTTCATATAGGAAAATAGATCTAGCTATAGAAGAACTAGTACTTGAAAACAGACGAAAAACTTGGGGCTACATTGACAATTAGGAAACCAAGATTAGCTTCCTTTTTTGGCATCCCCAAGATACATAAAAGTATCACCGACCCACCCTACAGGCCTATTGTTTCAGGTGAGGGATCAAAGACCTATTCAAGTGCCAATTTTTTGGACCATACCCTTAAGCACATTACTGAGGAATATGTGCACTTGTTAAAGGATTCATGGGACTTTTTGCGTGGCTTAACCATGCAATCATATGAAGGGGATGTGTATATGTCCTTCAAGGATGCATCTGCAGTCCTAACATATGGGTTGTCCTGCCTCAGGCAGCCCTTCGGTCGGCCGGATTCCAAAGTCTGGGTCTGGCCTCGGCTGATGTCGCACTTCACCCGACGTCATAGCTGCTGTGAATTGGGTATAAAGGCATCAGCCGACGCCATTTTCCTCAGTCTTTCTTGCAGCGGTGTCCGAAGCAGAAGCTGTTCGCAAGTGCCGGTCGGTCAGATCCAGAGATTACTACTACCGAAGACTTCTAAAAAGCTAAGTACCCCATTGGGGACTCTTTCTTGCCTCAGCCGATGTCAGAAAAAGTAAATAACTGTTTAACTTGTGGGAAACAAATACCTCATAAGGATTTCCACTCTTACTGCCTTCCTTGCTTAGGCCCAGACCACGACGTAGCAGCTTGTCTAGCCTGTGCTTCCTTCAACCGACGGACACTTAGACGTCGGTCGGAGTTTGCAGAGGAGTTTTTCGGCCCCGCTTTTGCTTACAAAATGCCGTCGGAGACTCCGACTTCACAATTAGCTAAAAAGCGTAAGGAAAAGGACCGACACTCGCGGTTTTGACCGAAACCACGGTTAAGCCAACCGCGAGTGTCTCGGTTTCGGCTGAAACCGAGTCCACGGTTCTTCCTTCGGCCGAAAGCATGCCTCCTATAGCCGAGGCCTCACACAGCATGGCTGAATCTGCTACTGAAATTTCCCCTGCTGTAGCAGGTTCCCAGGATTTATCAGATACTATTCCTTTAGACATACCTACTCCTGCACGTGGAGCTGCTAGGCCCCCTGCATCTGTGTCTATCAAGTCTTTTTCCAGGGCTAAAGCAGCTAAAACTTCTAGGGCCTTGCCTGCTAAAACCCCCTCACACAGGCCTACCTCTAGTTCCCAAATGCTCAGCCTGGCTGAGGATCTCATTTCTTTGATCAGGGGATCCCAACCTCACCCTGACAGGGCCTCTCAACCCCCTCCAGAGAAGAGGCCTAGAGCAGAGCCCCCTGAGCCAGTTTCAACAGATTATTCCTTGGATGATTCAGAAAACTCAAATCCTCCAGAAGGCCCTTATTCTCCATATGAGGACTCTGATGCAGAAGACTCCATTCCTTCTGCCTCTCCTCCTGAGGAATTTTCTTTGGGGAAACCTTGCATGCTATGAGAGCAATTTTAATGGCAGGGCCAGGATTTTTCAGATTCAAGGAAAAGGCTAAGGACCTTTTTACATTTACCACAGCATAGGCCTTTAGCCATTCCTCCAGTACTAACAGTTGTGGATGTTGCATTTAATGATGCTTGTACTGCCCCCGACTCTCTTCCCCCGGCCCCTGCTAAGCCCGACAGATATTACAGGGTCCCGGACACACTTTCACTTGTATAAGGCTCCTATTGCAGATCCTGAAACTATTTCACAGGGCCCCAAAGCTGTAGCAGCTGCCTCTGCCAAAAAACCCCTCCCCTCTGAAAGAGAATCTAGGGCATTAGAGAGATGGGGTAAAAAATTTTATACTTCTGCTACTCTTTCGGCTAGGGCCTTAAACTGTCAATTCCACATGATTCAGTATCAGGAATTTTTGTTAGACCAGCTAAATAAAAAACTGTCCTCTCCTGAACCTATAGACCGTAAGTCCCTTCAGGATTTGGTACATAACATTCAGCAGGTCAGTAATCATTCCTTAAAATGCGGCTATGATGCACTGGAGGCTTCCTTTAGATCAGCTATGACTGGTACAGTGATCAGAAGGCATGCATGGTTAAAAGAGCAATCCTTACCAGACCATGTAAAGTCAAAGCTCCTAGATGCTCCCATGGAGAAACAAAGTTTGTTTGGCTCCCTTGCACAGCAAGTGCTAAAGAAGGTGGAAGAAAAAGCAAAATCTGTCCAAACAGTCAAGGATTTCTTACAGGTCCAGCCTCCGAGGTTTAGTAGAAATTGGCCTTCGAAGAATTGGTCCTTTCCAGACACCTCCAGAGCACAGAGAGGCAGAAATAGGCGCCCAAGAGGCAGAGGTCAATCCAGAGGTGCCTACAAGGGACGTCAGTGGCAGCCTAACAACCAGAGAAGTACTGCCACAGATCCAGCTACTACCACTTCCACAGGACAGACACAATGACTTGACTCTGATACCGCCTACCAGGGAACAACTGGAAGCACCCTTAGGCAGAAAGCTAGCCTTATTTTCCGTAAACTGGCATTACATTACAGGAGACAAATGGATTTTACAGACAATAGACAAAGGCTACAGGTTTCACTTCCACACTCTACCAAAAAAGAGAGGAATGCCAAACCTACCGCCAAACCAAAAAACAAACTCTCTAGGACAAATCAACCACTTACTAAGGATGAGAGCTATAGAAAAGGTACCGTCTATGGAACAAGGACAAGGATTTTACTCCAGACTTTTCCTGGTACCAAGGAAAGAAAACCAATGGAGACCTAGTCTCGACTTGTTCGCTCTGAACACATATCTCATCTTTCCAAAATTCAAAATGCTGACCCTACAGCAACTTCTTCCCATGCTGGGCAAGGAGTCTTGGCTGGTGATTCTAGATCTCAAGGAGGCATACCTGCACGTCCCTATACGACCAGATTGCAGAAGATACCTCAGATTTCTTGCAGGATCAGAGCATTATCAATTCTCAGCATTGCCCTTTGGCTTATCTACTGCGCCCAGAGTATTCACGAAATGCCTGGCATCAGTAATTGCTCATTGCAGGCTTCAGGGAATTCAGATTTATCCATACCTGGACGACTGCCTAATACAAGCGGACAACAAGACCAAATTAACAAAAGATTTGGAAAAGGTTATACAACTACTGCAAGCCCTGGGATACACAGTCAACATGAAAAAGTCAAGGCTGGTACCATCCCAAAGGATAACATTCTTGGGTGCAGAACTGGACACTTCAAATCAGATGGCATTTCTCACAGCAGAAAAGCAAAAGCAACTACCACTCTATTTCATGGCATTAACAACACAGAACCAGCTTACAGCAAGGAAAGTCCTGTAAAAGCCCTGGGTTACATGGCATCCTGCATAATATTGATTCCACATGCCAGACTGCATATGAGGAAGTTGCAATGGTACCTAAGGAATTTATGGTCTCAACACAAACACAGTCTAGAAGCCCAGATTCCAATAATTCCATGCCTGAAGCAAGAATTCCTGTGGTGGGCTCAGGCCTGTCAGTTGAACAGAGGACTGCCTTTCCACAAGCCTCACCCAAGCCAGACTATCACCACGGACGCCTCAGACCTCGGTTGGGGGGCACACATGGTGGACAAGTGTATACAAGGCCTATGGACACAAGACCAGCTGAACCTACACATAAATCAAAAAGAGATGCTGGCAGTGAAACAGGCAATTCAGACATTCAGACCGTTTCTTCAACAGGGTCATTTGCTGATAAGGACGGATAACACCACAGTCATGTGGTATATCAACAAACAAGGAGGCACACACTCATATCCTCTATGCCGAATGGCAATGGACCTGTGAAATGTGGCCCTGAACCTCAACATTCAGCTCCAGGCCATATTTGTGCCAGGAAAAGAAAATATACTAGCAGACACCTTAAGCAGAACTACCACGGATGCCCACGAATGAATGCTGCATCCAGACATCTTCAAATCCATTACAAAGAAATGGGGACTACCAGAAATAGACCTGTTCGCATCCCCACACAACCACCAATTGAGGAAATTCTGCACAAGGACATACCACCCACTTGCTTGGAAGGTGGACTCCCTCTCCTTCAGTTGGGAAAACCTGACAGCATATGCATTCCCACCTCTTCCTTTGATGCACAAAGTGCTACTGAAGATCAAAGAAGATCACCCAAAGATCATCCTGATAGCTCCAGACTGGCCGAGGCAGCATTGGTACCGCTACTGAGGAGTATGTCTCGGACACACGCATGGCCTCTACCTCTAGTTCCTTTACTGCTAACACAGAACAACTTCAAGATCCTACATCCAAACTTGAAAACACTGCAGCTAGCTGCTTGGAATATTACATAAAACAAAATAACCCAGATTTATCTCAGAGGGTTAAAGACATTATCCTGGAGGCTCGCAGACCCTCCACAAGGAAGACTTATTCAGCCAAATGGAAAAGATACCTCATTTGGAGTGCAGCAAAAGGAGAAAATGTATCATTAGCAAACATAGCTAACATCCTGGAATATTTAGCAGAACTTTTCCACAATGGCCTGTCTTACTCCTCCATTAAGATTCATGCATCAGCAATTTCAGCAGAATACAACATGGATCCTCCAGTCTTCTCTCATCCTCTACTCAGGCAGTTTCTGAGAGGAATTAAAATGTAAAGCCTCCAAGGAAGCCACCTTTGCCTACATGGGACCTTAACTTTGTGCTGGAAAAGTTAACACTTCCCCTTCGAACCAGCAGCAACAGCAGAATTACAGTTCTTATCTTGGAAAACTGCTTTCCTGCTTGCAATCACTTCAGCAAGAAGGGTTTCTGAATTACAGGCATTAATGGCAGTACAGCCCTTCCTTATCTTCCATCAGGATAGAGTGTCCTTGAGAACTAACCCTACTTTTATGCCAAAGGTGGTCTCCAGGGTATCATTGAACCAAGCAATCCACCTACCAACATTCTTCCCCAACCCACAGAACAGGGGAAAGACTACTACATACCTTGGATGTGCACAGGCAATTGCGCTACTATCTGGACAGAACCAAGAACAATAGAAAAACTGACCAGCTTCTGGTAGCATATGCAACAGGAATGGAAGGAAAAGCAATTTCAAAACAGACAATCTCAAAATGGATAGGAAATTGCATTAGATTTTGTTACTCTTTTCATGGAAAGACAACTCCAAAAACATCAGACCTCACTCCACAAGGGCTACAGCCACTACTACAGCTTTCACGAGGAGTGGCTACCAAAGACATTCTAGAAGCTGCTACTTGAGCTCCGTGCATACATTTGCCAAGCATTATAATCTACCTTTATACTCCAGATCCCGAGCAGGTTTTGCAACTGCTGTTTTGCAAGGGATCTTAACTACACCATAATCATCTTAGTGCCTCCTCCCCCAGTTTGGCTATGGTATTCTACCCATATGTTAGGACTGCAGATGCATCCTTGAAGGACATAGTACAGTTTTGTACCTACCATAAATGTAGATGTCCGAGAGGTATGCATCTGCAGTCAGGATTACCCACCCTCCTTTCCCTCTGTGGTACTCCTAGGGTATTTGCCCATCTTGTAGCTAGCTGGGGGAATCTATTATGGTGTATTTGTTTGTATATATGTATATACATGTTTATTTTTGTTTGCTCTCTACTGTTTGGAATCATTTGCATTTATCCAAATTTAGCCTTCCTAGAGGGCACCTGGCATCTGGGGCAAGAAACACTGAGGAAAATGGCGTCGGCTGATGCCTTTATACCCAATTCACAGCAGCTATGACGTCGGGTGAAGTGCGACATCAGCCGAGGCCAGACCCAGACTTTGGAATCCGATCAAGGGCTGCCTGAGGCAGGACAACCCATATGTTAGGACTGCAGATGCATACCTCTCGGACATCTACATTTATGGTAGGTACAAAACTGTACTTTTTTTATCATTGACATGGTCAGTTTGTTTTTTTGCATTCCTACAGAGGAGAGTTTGGATTTATTTTGGTCATTTTTGAATGAAAAAAGGTCACTGTTGGGCTTTGACATAGATGTACTGGTAGAACCTATGAGGATTGTGTTAGAAAACAATTTTGTACATTTTGAGGGGGAAACTTTTAAACATGTTAGGGGATTGCTATGGGGGCAGCGTGTGCCCCCATATATGCAAACCTGGTGCTCTTAAAATGGGAATTGCATTATGTATTCAGTTCTGGTTATTGGAAAAACGTAAAATTTTACCGCCATTTTTTGGATGATCTTTTTATAATTTGGGATGGGTCAGTAAATTCTGTCACTGACTTTCTTGAATTTTTAAATTAAACTACCACTTTTTTTTAAAGTTTACATTTAAATTTGACCAACAAGGAATTGATTATCTTGATGTAAGATTAGACAAAATCAGTGGCGCTTTAAAGTCTAGGATCCATAGAAAGAAAACCTTCAGTAATTCTTATCTCCCTTGTAACAGTGACCATCCTTGGAAACAGAAGAGAAGCATTGTGAAAGGCCAGATGGTTAGAGCGGCCAGAATGACTTCAGAAAGGGTTGATTTTCTATATGAAATTGAGTTTATTTCTGACCTACTTCAACTGAGGGGTTACCTGTTGAGTCTAATTAAGAAGGTTGTAGATGAAATAATAGAGGGTTGGGGTACAAAGTACCTCCTCCTTTTGGGTAGCACCTTAGAGGATACCCCTGTGTATGTGACCACGGATAAGCACATTTTTAGTAGGGCTTTGGTGTTACAGTATAGTAGTGCATCCAAGGAAATTAAGGACTTAATTACGAGGAATTGGAAGATGTTGAAATTTAACGAGGATATTGCACATAAGATAGGTGAGAGTCCTAGTTTTGTTTTTAAAACAGGAATGAACTTAATAAGGGTGTTTGAAAGGAACAACCACCAGGGTATAGCTCAGAGTGACCAGGGGACAAGAAAATGTGGAAGGTGCGGATACTGTAAATATATAATAGACAATGTATGTGTTACCCTAAACAACTACGAAAAAAGTATTGATGTTATGTGATCCTATCTCGCCTACATTCTGAATGATGGGTTCGGAGCCGATCCCTCGGCTCCGACTCGGCACGCTTATGCCAAAGAGCGAAGTCTCTTATTGGCTGAGCTTACTATATCCCAGGATGCACCACCACTAGTCCCCCAGATCTCGTTTGCCGCTTCCCTGCGAAGACGTGGTCTCGAGCTGGCTGGGCTAAGTAGTTTATTAAACTAACTTTTCTGTCAGTTTTTTGCTGTTTTTGCTCACAAAAGCTGTTTTAACAGCTATCGCTTACTTTGTGTACGATTTGGATTTGGAATTGTTGTGTGTGATTGGGTTCAGTTTGTTTTCGGCCCCCCTCCATCCAGGGCCTTCCCGGACTGTTAATATTTATAATTACAGGGTCTCTAATAATTGTACAAATTGGGTTAGAGTTACCTGTTCTTTTACAGAAAGAGTTGGCATTATTTATTACTGTAAGCTTTTATATCAGTAGTAAAATTTAGTGTACTTTCCTGTCAGAGTGACTAGATTTGTGTATCAACATGTCTCAACCCCATAGGCCTTCGGGCTTTAAGAAATGTTCTAAATGTGCTTTTAAGATGTCTGTTACTGATGACCATCTACTTTGTGTGTATTGTTTAGGGCAAAGCACTTGCAGGAGTCATGCAGCGTATGTCACGCTTTTTCCTCAAGGGTCCTCCAGGAGAGGAAAAATAAATTGATTCTCAAAGGCTTGATTAAACCCTCCTTTGTAGAAGCCTTGGCTTCCTCTCGACTCCTGCCAAAAGAAAAGGGCTTGGCTCCGACCAGTCCGTCGGATCCGACTGCCAAGAGACCTAGGCAGGCCTCTCCTTCGGCTCCAAAGACTTCGGAGCCGAGGTCGGAACGGTCTGCCTCGATGCCTCCAGTATCGACTCCTCGGGCTTCGGAGCCGATGGCTGGGGCATCGAGAGGCGGGTCACCTTCGCCGGCTCCACTGCTCTCGGAGCCGACAAGGGTCGCCCGCTCAGACACTTCCTCCTCGGCGCCGAAGTCTACCTCGGCACCGATGGAATCTGGTGTGTGTTTCCTCGGCGCCGATTCTCATCGAGTCGCCGAGCCGGTCCCCTAGTCCCTTGGGGCCGAGGAGAGGTCTTCGAACCCGTTCTGTTTCCTCTCGGTCTTCGAGAATGTCGGATTCTGATATAGACAGGGTGCTCCAAAGACTTTTCCAGTCCCCAGTCTTCCAAAAATTTGTTTCGGTTCCGACCCAGTTGGCCTCGGAGCCGATGACCATGACCCACCCCATTGCCATTCCTCCTCCGACTGCTTCGGCTCCGCCGGAGCAGGTGCTCTTGGAGCCGGTGGAGATCTCAGGGTCGGCCCCGACCCTTACTCCAACCCGGCCCTCGGATCCGAGTTTGGTACGCGGACTTCTTCGGCTGGACCCGAGGGTGATGTTTGGGACCTATGCTTTCGGTTCGAGCCTCCCTCTCGGTGCTTCGGCTGCGGGACTTCCGTCTGCCATCATGGCCCCGGAGACCGGATTCTCCCAGGATTCTGGAGGTCCGGCTTTCAGGGCCATGAGGAGTGCCTTGGCCAAATCCTCTTCGGCCATCTCTCCGGTTCTACCAGCACCTTCCTGGGCGTGGAGACTGGGTCTTTGGCAGTTCCCTGTCCGTAGCCAGCGGAGCCCGAGGCCTGACGTTACCCCCAGTGGGGCTCCTCCTCCTGAGGGTTCTTCGAGTCGCCTTCAGAGGAACCCCAAGGAAGAGATCGTGCAAGAGGAAGCACGTGGACTCCCAGTCTATTACATCGGACACGGATATGGATGATGCGGAGGGTCCCCTAAGTCGTCCTCGGACGATGTCTCCTTTGCAGACATCTTAGAGATCCTCAAACAACGAGGCGGCTGGATGTCCAAACCCCTCCAGGACGAATCAGTGCTCCTCAAGGCCTTTGGGGCTCAGCCCTCCGCCTCCTGGGTGTCTCCGCCCTTCGACGAGCTTCTGGATTTAGTTTGTCGAAGGCGTGGGAACACCCGGATACCGTGGAACCAGTCCCTTCTCGTCCAAACAAATTCTTATCTGCTCCCCGAGAAGGAGTTCCTTACTAAAGGCGTGGCTGTAGATGCCATGGTGGTGGCATCTGCTACACAACAGGACGTGGCAGAGGCTTCAACGTCCATCCATCCTCCTAATAAGGAGTCTAGGAGTATGGATAGGTACGGAAGCGCACCCTGACTTCAGCGGCCTTTACCTTAAGGTCTCTGAATTATTTGGCACATTTTACCAGGCTTCAGAGGGATCTGGTCAAGGAGTTGTCAGATTCCCTCTCGGGTAACCTACCTGAGCAGCTAGCCCAGTCCGTTAGCTCTCAGTTGGCTATCCTTACGTCAATTGCTAACTCGTCCATGAGGCTCATTTCCTATGCGGCCGAAGGCGGGTAGAGCGGCAGGCACAGGCGTGGCTCACGAGACAAGCCTGGCTCCGCTTGTGTCAGTTCGGAGGCCTTCAAGTCTTCCTTCGCCGACGCTCCCTTTGATGGGTCCTCATTGTTTGGACCCAAGGTGAAAGACACCCTTACCGCTGTGAGCAAGAGGGAAAACGTTATCTGCCGTAGGGGCCGTTATTCCACTCCCTTCGGCCTTACCCCAAGGCCAAAGGAGGGGGAAAATGTGGTTCGAAAATCTCGCAAGTTTTCTCCCAACAGCAGGAAGATTCCCGTCCAGAGGCAGAGGGCGGGAAATTTTTCAGGGAGACGCCGTCCCAGAGGCGGCAGAGGGCCCGCAATTCTGGAGACCATGAGTCCTTTCGTGGCTCTTCAGCCTCCCATACGACATGAGGGATTGCCCGGCTGTGCTGCTCCGGAGCCAGTCGGGTGTCATTTTGCCAAGCACCTAAAAGCCTGGGAGTCAATCACTCAGGACAGATGGGTGCTTCGGATAATTGCCGGAGGTTACACCATCCCATTCAAATACTCACCCTCCGTCCAAGAGAATCCCGGACCCACCACCCAGTCAAAGGGAAATAGCAGCCGCAGAAGCTTCAAAGCTGCTAGAAAAAGGAGTCATCCAACCGGTCCCCACAGACCAAATCGGATCAGGAAATTACTCCAGGTTCTTTTAGTGCCAAAAGACAGGGGACCTGAGACCAATATTGGATCTCAGCAGACTGAACCTATCCGTCACGAAATCCAATTCCGAATGGTCACGTTGCAATCCATTCTCCCGTTGTTGGAGAAGGATGTTTGGATGTGCTCCATAGACCTCAAGGACGCCTATTATCACATACCGATACATCAGGCGTCCAGAAGGTATCTGCGCTTCAGCCTGGGAGCCAGTCATTACCAATTTTGTGCTCTGCCCTTTGGTCTCACCACAGCCCCCAGGGTGTTCACCAAGTGTTTGGCAGTAGTGACGGCTCACCTGAGGAGTCTTGGATTCCATGTGTTTCCCTATCTCGACGACTGGCTCCTGACTGCCACCACCAGGCATCTACTTATGGACAACCTCAAAGCCACCATCTCCCTGGGTGTTTTCCTAGGGATTACATTCAATTGATCAAAGTCTGTCTTGCTGCCCTCTCAGCGCATAAAGTTTATAGGAGCAGAGATAGACTCAAGATTGATGCGTGTCTTTCTTCCTGCCGAAAGGATTCGAACTTTACAGGGCCAAGTTCTAGCTCTGATCTCAAGATCCAAAGCCCCAGCCAGGATGGTCCTACAGGTTCTAGGCTCAATGTCTGCCACGGTACTTTTAGTTCCTCTAGCAAGGTTACACATGAGGATTCTTCAGTGGCTCTTATCAACTCAATGGTCCTTTCAAGATCTTCCCTCAATCATCACATCATGATTACGGAAATATGCAAAGGGACCTTCGCTGGTGGCTTCAGACATCCAACTTGGATCAGGGAAAACCCTTTGTTCTCCCTCCAGTGGTTACCCTGACGACAGATGCCTCCCAGATAGGGTGGCGGGGGCATTGTCTGGGCAGGCTAGTTCAGGGCTCCTGGCTTCCAGACAAGCTCTTCTCCACATCAACGTGTTGGAGATGAGGGCTGTACTTCTATCCCTACAGGCCTTACACAAGTTCCTTCCTCAGGGCATCATCGCCATCCACACAGACAACATGTCGGTGGTTTGGTATCTGAACAAACAAGGAGGGACCAGATCGTATCCCTTTGCAGAGAGGCCATGAGAGTGTGGGAATGGGCTGTAGCTACCAACCGCTTCTTGGTAGCGACCCACATCCCGGGAAAGTCAAATGTATTGGCGGACAAATTAAGCAGGACAATTCTCTCTCCTCACGAATGGTCTCTAAACCGCACAGTAGCAGCCCAGGTTTTCAAGAGATGGGGACGCCGTGCTGCGACCTATTTGCGACTCCACAAAACACCAAGTGCCAAAGGTTCTTCTCCTTGATTCCACATCAGGAAGTACCAGCCATGGATGCTCTAGCACAACCTTGGCCAACAGGGTTGCTTTATGCTTTTCCTCCAATTCCACTCCTTCCCAAAGTTATTCAAAAAGCTTCTCAGCTAGGGTCTTCAATGATTCTGATTGCCCCATACTGGCCTCGTCAGATATGGTTTCCTTACCTGAAAAAAGCATGCAGTGGACGATCCGTGGACCTTAGACCTGATCCCGGATTTGCTAATCCATCAGTCGGGACATTGGCATCAGTCCCTTCAATCTCTGAAATTGACAGCTTGGCTCCTCCACTTCCAACCTTAGTTAGAAGTCACACACTAGACCCGGAAGTTGTTCACATTTTATCTTCGGCCCACAAACCTACCACTAACAAATTGTACCTCAGTAAGTGGAAGAGGTTTGCTATCTGGAGCTCAACTCAAGGGCTTAGACCCTATCACTGCTCCTGTCCCAGAGGTTTTGAAATTCTTAACATCCCTATTTAATCAGGGATCTTCTGTCTCAACTATTAAAGTTCAACTAGCTGCTATCTCTAAATTCCATGAATCCACGGATCCTCCTTTGATGAGCAGCAGACTATGCAAAACATTCATTAAAGGTGCGAGCCTGTTAAGACCACCAGTTTTTCATCCTGCACCTCCGTGGGATCTTGATTTGGTGCTGCGCATTAACATCTCCCCTTTGAACCGGCTGCTACATGCGAGTTAAAATATCTGTCATGGAAAACGGCATTCTTAGTGGCTATTACTTGACAAGAAGAGTCTCAGAGCTTCAAGCCCTGTCTATTAAACCACCGTATTTGATTTTCCACAAAGATAGAGTATCACTTAGGCCTAATCCATCCTTTGTCCCAAAGGTCTGCTCTAGTTTCTGTCTTCAACAATCTCTAGAACTACCAGTTTTCTTTCCAAAATTCTCTAATGAAGCAGAATACACTCTCCATAAATTGGATGTTCACAGACAATTACGCTTCTATTTAGACAGGACTCAGCAACTTCGTAAGTCAGACCAGTTGTTTGTGTCCTTCTCAGATAATAAATTGGGCCAAACCATCACAAAAGCTACAATCTCAAAATGGATCAGAGATTGCATAACTCAGGCCTATTCTTCTTGAATAAGCAACTTGCATCATCTATCAAAGCTCATTCTACCAGAGCTATGGCTACTTCTATAGCTTTTCATTCCAAGCTCGCTATTTCGAAATTTGTGCTGGCTACTTGGTCCAACCCGCACACTTTCATTTCCCACTACAAATTGGATGTGGCATCTAAAGGACGAGCTTCATTTGGTTCCACGGTACTCAGGAGTGTTTTCCAGTGAGCCACCCAGGATTCAGGTGCTAGGGACGCTGTCCCATCATTCAGAATGTAGGCGAGATAGGATCACATAACATCTTTTAGTTATGTACTCACCATAACTTCAGATGTTTGGGATCCATCTCGCCACATTCCTGATACCCACCCTCCTTCCCCCTGCCTTGCAGATCAGAAGAGATTGAACGGTTTTGAGCTCCACTGTTTTTATCTTGTTTCATCTGACGATGTTATATAAGCAGGGTATGCATGTGTGCATGTATGCGGACAAACTAGATCTGGGGGACTAGTGGTGGTGCATCCTGGGATATAGTAAGCTCAGCCAATAAGAGACTTCGCTCTTTGGCATAAGCGTGCCGAGTCGGAGCCGAGGGATCGGCTCCGAACCCATCATTCAGAATGTAGGCGAGATGGATCCCAAACATCTGAAGTTATGGTGAGTACATAACTAAAAGTTTATTTCAAGAAGGGCAACTGTACCACTATAGAGGCATAGTATATTTGGCCCTTTGTAGAGACTGTTATAGTTTCTATGTAGGGAAGTCAGAAAGGGCACTTAAACACATTTATGAGCATATTTACAGTATCAGGAAAGGGAATTTAAATAACGCACTGTATACGCATCTACAAGCTGAACCCAAGCATGTAGGTTTAGTATTTGCAAAAAAGAAGTAATTTCCGTGGTATCCCAAATTCTCAAAACAACCCACTAAACAAGTGTAGTGGGTCCAAAAACAAAACAGTGTAAGAAACTTCTCTGTGTGGAAGATTTTCTGTCCATATAGGTTCATAGGTGGGTACTAGGCTATCTACTCGAAGGCATTTATAAGGCTAGCCAGAATGTGTTGACTTTCGCCACCCCCTTAGATTAGTTCTCTGTGCCTCTGTCCAGCAGAGCTACTGAAGTGATCCCTGAGGTAAATTTTTTAGATTCCTAGAGCATGGGGCTCGAGGGGATAAGGTTTTCTTTAGGTGGAGCATGTCCATCAATTCTGGGTTGGACATAGCCTTGTATGTCAGGCAGAAATCACCTCTGAGTAGGCGGTATGCAACAGAGTACAACTATAGTTTCTTCAGTCGAGCTGCATAGGGCATCTGTTTGAGGCCATTGATCCTCTTGGTGAGTTACTTCTGTGGTCTTTCCAGCTGTTGCAGGTGTCTTGTAAAGTACATCCCAAATGGGGCGTTGTACTCTAAGATGGGTCTGATGAGTAGAGGGGCACATTGACCTCTTTTGATCTGGATGTGAACCCTTTTGTGATTAGGTGGGCCACGTAGAAGGATTTTCTAACCACTTTGGCAATGTGATTATCAAAGGTGAGATTACTGTCTACTTGGGTCCCCAGATCCCTTATTACATTTTCTGTATTTAGGGAACTACCACCTATGTGGTAGTTTGTGGGCACTTTTTTTTTTCCCAAAGGGGATGACTATGCACTTTTTGGCATTTAGCTTGCTGACATCATTTTGACACCAGGTATCCGTTTCAGTGAGACCCTTTTGGAAGATGTCTGTGTCAGCCGGAGAGTCAATTATAGCCCCTAGTTTGCAGTCGTCTGCGAACTTGGTCAGCCATAGTCCTCCTGTGCTTGCCTGTACCTCTGAGAAGTATACGCTGAACAGGAGGGGTCCTAGGACTGAGCCCTGGGGAGTGCCACTTCTAACCGGTTTAGAGTCGGACCTAGCTCCCGCAACTCTCACCATGTGGGTTCTGTCCGTGAGCCAGTTGGCAACTCATCTTGTGACGTAGGGGTTTATGTTCAAGCTGGTGAGCTTGTCTATAATACCAGAATGGGGAATGGTGTTGAAGGCCTTAGCGAGGTTTAGTTTGGCTGTGTGTACCACTTTTCCCTCGTCTATAGCCTTGGTAACTTTCTCAAAGAAGTCCACCAGGTTTAGGAGGCATGATCTGCTCTTAACAAAGCCAAACTGGATAGGGTCCAGTGTTTGGAGGTTCCCAATGTCTCTGTTAATGAGTTCCATGATGATATGCTCCATAGCCGTGCAGGAAATGCTAGTCAGGCTTATAGGGCGATAGTTCCTGGGGTCTGTTGTGGCTTCACCTTTCTGGAGCAGAATAACCGATGCTGTGCGCCACTCTATGGGTATGTAGCCTGTGGAGAGGCTGAGTTTGAACATTGTGTTTAGGTGAGGGGTTAGTTAGTCTTTGAGCCCATGTAGGACGCAGCCTGGGACACCGTCTGGTCCCACTGATGCTGTGTTTTTGGCTTTGGAGAGGGCTATTTTAACCTGAGTGTCTGTGATTTCAGGGGCTCTACATTCTTCTGGTATGGTTATGGGCCCTTTTGGGGGTGAGAGGGGGGTGAAGTTTATGCTGAACATGAAGGATGTTGGCGATATCGGTCGGTTCAGTGTATTTTGTGCCATTCTGCACCAACTCCGAGCAGATCTGAGCATTGCCACTTAGATTCTTGACATAGCTAAAGAATGCCTTGTGATTATCTTTGTGGAGTCCATGGCAATTTTTCTTTCAAAGCTCGCCTTGGATGATTTTATGAGGGATCGTAGTTTCTTGCTGATACTGATCAGGGATGTCTTCCCTTCTTGGGATTTTTCTCTTTTCTGTACTAGTTTCCTCCTTCTATTGTATAGCTTGTTTAAGTCCACCAGACTGCTTTCCTTTTCTTGGAGGAGTGAGTCTTGGTTTTTCTTGGGATGGCACGATCCATGCATTCTTGTTGGTGCCCGTAGAATGCATTAGTAAAGGATTTTGCAGCTTGGACAGTGTTATCCTTCAGCATGGGAGCTTTGAAACTTTCCACCTCGGTCTTAAGTAACGTGAAATTTGCTTTTCTCTAGTTAATCACTGTACATTAATCAGATCAGACAATAGTAGAAGTAGGGAATTTAAACTCGTCTTAAGTCAAAACAAAACAAAAAATAATAATAAAAAATATATAATTGTACAACAGTACTAAGTATTTAAAAGTAATCCAAGCAAGGCAGGCAGTCTGTTTCCAGTCGAAAATCCTTTAAGTACACAGACAAGCAATCCAATTAAAACAAAAATAGAGTAATAATTTTCTCACAAGCTTTCTAAATATATATATACTTTTTATCAGGCATGGGAGTGGTTTATTGTGCTGTAAAATAAAGTGTTATTGGTACACGTTAAATTCACATCCCTTCCCCCATCAGTGTGACATTCGAGCTGGTCCTGCCCTACTTAGTAGCTGTCATAATAATATTATAACCCTTATGTACTTTAAATAAAATTTATAATGATGTGGTACCTAATAATCTGGTTAAATAAGTCTGTGATTTTATCCAAGACAATATACTACATGGCTGGAAATATATCAACCTTAGTTCCTTTGGTAATCAAAAAATATATATAAATATATACATATACATTTTGCATGTAAAATTCAATTTATATTTTCATAACCTATTGTTAACAAAGATCACTTTCGTCCTTCTAGACTTCTTCAGGTCTGTGTAAAAGAACCCTAAAAACTATCTATAAAAGTATATATAATTGTATAATTAGTATTGTTATTATACATCATTTTGAATAAAGTGGAAAAAAGAACCAGAAAAAAAAAATAAGGAAAAATGTATGTATGATGATGGAAACAAAATATACACTTAAATTACAACTGATTTAAAATGGTATTTAAAACCAACTGGTAGAGTACAATAAAATACATTTAGTCATGTAAACAATGTGGCAATTTTCTAAGTTCCAGTGCACTTTTAATTGAACAGTAGTAGCTTAGTCCAGGCTTCCTAAAAGAGTTCAGCTTTAATTGCCACGAGTTCATGTTTCTCCAGAATATTCAGGATGTCTCCTTCAAGATCACCCATGTGTATGCGATCCAGGATCTGGAACTTCAGAACCAAATAAACACACTGAAAGCCCCTCAGGTCTTGGCAAGCAAACAGTTCAAATAAAAAGCTGAAATTTGGAGCGTTGCATTAAATGTAACGTATTTGTTCCACAATCCACACCAATTTTAAAATGTTGGTTTAAATAAAACGTATTTATTCCACAGTCCAAAACAGTTTAGCGCTTTCACTCACACAATTGAGCTTCTTCAGAACTGATCACCATTTTTAACAAAACAGCTTAAATACACTTTTTGGCGCCAAAAAATTCAAATACTTTAAAGGCATACAGCTCCAATAAAAACTGCATATAATATTTATAACACACATAATTCATCAAATGCCAGCAAATAAATAACTACATATATATCTATACTACATATAAATTACATATAAAATGTGTATTACATACTACCTAACACTATTAAAACTATTCTATAATTAACATTAAGCTAAAATAAAATAAAATTTACTATTTCACAACATATATTTAATAGATATTGAATCATTTAAACCTGGTTCATGCGCGGCATCTGTGTATAATTGCCACCAGGTTTCCTTATATAACAAATGTTCTTTAAAGTTACCACCCCTGTTATTTATCTTAACACAATCTATAATACCAGATTTAAAAGAATGAGTCAAGTCATTTTTACTAACGTGCCTATTCTCATTTCTTGTTTTTATACTGTACAAATGGGAATATATCCTTTTACTAAACTTTTGCTCAGTTTTCCCTATGTAGAAACTTGGGCATCTTTCACATTTAGCTAAATATACCACCCCCTTAGTATTACAGTTACCTGGTCTAAATCTTATGATGGTATTATTAACATTATTCAATTTAATTTTTTCTTCTTCCATAATATTCTTGCACTGACGACACATACCACATTTTTTAGTATGTTCACCTTCACTAAGTTTATTATCAATTCTTCTCTCCAACAACTTCTTCAAGTTGTTCCCCATTTTATAAACAAAAGTTGGTGTACTACCCAATATATGTATTATACTGTCGTCTGCTTGAATAATACTCCAATTATTAATGATAATGTGTTTTATTTTAGCTACGTGTGGACCATACTCTAAAACACATACCCTTCCAGTGTTTGTCTCTAATGGACTTATTTTCAACTCCACTTTGTTAATACTTGTGCCATAAACACATTCTCCTAAGAGGGGTTTATACTTAATTCCCCATTCTTTAATCAAACTTGCTGAAATTTTGTTTAATGTTTCACAGTCATAACCTCTACTCTTAAAAAGTCAGTAATAAAAGAAACTTCATCCAGCATATCATTGAAATTCGAAGTCATTCTTATAGCTCTAATAATCTGTCCTTTGAATATGTTACTAAACATTCTCCTAGGGTGATTACTCGAAAACTCCAGATAATTGCTAGAGAATGTATTTTTCCTATACAACTTAGACTCGAAACAGTTGTTACCTTTGAACACATACGTGTCCAAGTAAGCCAAACCATTAGAGTCACTAGTTGAAGTAAATTTCAAATAATCACTACTATCATGAATATATGCAAGAAATTCATCCAATAATGTCTTAGTGCCTTCCCATAAAATGTAAATATCATCCAAATACCTTGAATAATATTTAATGTATTTGTGATATTTACTAGGGAAAATTTTACTTTCTTCCCAATCTAGCATAACTAGATTGGCAAATATGGGAGCACATGATGCTCCCATAGCCACCCCTCGTATTTGTTTGAAAAATTCTCCTTCATATTCAATGTAGTTATGTTCTAGCACCAATGACATTAATTCCATAATCAAACATATATTATCCCAAGATAGGCCACTATATTTTCTTACACTATTCAAAAATGCTTCCAAACCTGAAGCTTTAGGTGTGCAACTAAACAAATCAACAACGTCCACAGTGACAAACAAAAGGTCTTGATTCCATACATTTGTGGGATATTTTTTTAAAAATTCCCAAGAATCTTTAACCATGTGGGGTACAATATTATAAATATGCTTCAATTGTTCGTCAATCATAACCCCCATGGAAAAAGTCTTTGAGTCACTTCCCGAAATAATAGGAATAAATGGAGGGTCGGTGGTATTCTTGTGAGTTTTAGGAATACCAAAAATCCTAGCCAACAACGGATATTCCACTTTAATAAATCCATATATTTTGTCTGTAATCCTATGATCTATCAGAAATTCTTCAATATAATAATCAATCTGCCTGTATGAAATCTGAATCTCATTGCGAGATACTATCTGATAGTTGTCTGTATTATACAAAATATCATGAATCTTATTTGAATATGCATTGCTGTCATAGATAACTATTCCCCCCCCCTATCGGGTTTCATTACACGTACTGTTTCACTCTGTCGTAATTCTTCTAACAATTCTGTCTCTTCAATGGTCAAATTAAAAATCAATTTACTAATAAAAGTCTTGTTAAATAACTTGTATATATGTCTAGTTACTACTCTATCAAACACCGCCACCGTTGGATGTATGGGCGGAATAAATTTACTTTTCTTTTTTAGTATCTTACACTGTCCTGAATTATTTGGAGGTGTAATCGATGTTTCAGCACCATCTTTGAATAGAATGGCTAAATTTAGTTTCCGTGTATACTTCTTAAATTCAATCAGCGTATCAACTAATTTAGGTTTTGCAGTAGGAATAAACTTCAGTCCTTTAGAAAATAATTTAAAATGTGTTTTGTTAATATCCATATCTGTATAGTTATAAATGTTAAAATTTTGATAAGAAAAGACATTACCAATTCTCGATATGTCCTGTTCATCTATTCCTTCATTCCCAGGTATATCATTCAAAATTTCTATATTACCACTATGTGAATGAATATCCCGAATGTAAACTTTATGATTAGGACCACTACAATCATATACAGTATCATCATTCCTTTCAAAAACATTATTAACATAACTATCAGATTGATTTATAGCCGTAACTACCATTGATGGCTTCTGTAATGTTGCTCTTCCCATCTCTTGTACCTTTTCGGCTTGCGAATATTCGCCTCCCCCAAAAAATTATCTTCTTGATAATCATATCCCATACTGTTATTTAAATTCATACCATTTTCCATAGTTGGAACCTGATTGTATTTTTTAAAAGTTTTATTAATTAAATTCTTATTCCATTTGTATGCTATATTTTTTTGATATTGAGTTGTATCTCTTACTAACTTTTGTGCCCTTCTATTGTATACCTTCTTTGAATAAATTTCAACATTCTGAAATTGTTTCTGATACAACTTTTCCCATTGCGGAAAAAGTGCATCATGGTGAATTACATTATTAATATTTTCCACTTCCACAAATAACTTACTTAGATAACTGTCATTATATTTTATCAGATGTTTCATGAATTGAATACCAAATGAATCAAATAAAATATTAAAGTCTGACATAACAGACTCTGTTAACTCCACTCCCATGGGAACCTTAAAAAATCTAAGCCCCATCGGGACTACATTGGAATCAATACATTTGACAAAATAGGCATTATCCATTTTTAAATTATTAATGAGTTGCAATTTTTTACCAAACAAATATATAAGTTCACGTAAAGAACCACATTTAGTCATAGAATTATCTTGTTGTATTTCAGTACCATTTTTAGTACCATTTTTAGTATTAAAGTCACAAGTGTAATGTAAAAAAACTTTTGTAAACAGTCTCCAACTTGGGACTGCTGTGGACCTGTACGTGCTGACTTGTTGGTGTTTAGATCTTGACAACACTCTCGACCATTTACCTTAGTACAATTAGCATATGTTCGAATAGGTACTGGTCTCTTAGGTCTTGTACCCATTCGATGAAATTCTTCCTCATTTTCAGTGAAAACAAAGTCAAAACTAAAGTCCGACAACCCCAACCTACTGCTACTCCGCTGTTGGTGAGTTGCTGGCAAGTCAATAGAATTAGAGAAGTTGCGCTCACCTCTCTGTCCGTTAGGTATAACGACAGACTCCGAACTAGAAATGTTAGACTTGTTAAAATTGTTAGCATTAATATTGTCACTTATCATGGGGTGTGTAACTTGTAAAACAGGAAGGGACTCACCTTCCTGTGCTGGCAGAGTATTAACAATGTTATCTGGGCGACAACTAGGAGTTCGCCCAATTTCCTTCAATAAACACGTAATGTATATTTGTTTGGTAAAAAATTGCAACTCATTAATAATTTAAAAATGGATAATGCCTATTTTGTCAAATGTATTGATTCCAATGTAGTCCCGATGGGGCTTAGATTTTTTTAAGGTTCCCATGGGAGTGGAGTTAACAGAGTCTGTTATGTCAGACTTTAATATTTTATTTGATTCATTTGGTATTCAATTCATGAAACATCTGATAAAATATAATGACAGTTATCTAAGTAAGTTATTTGTGGAAGTGGAAAATATTAATAATGTAATTCACCATGATGCACTTTTTCCGCAGTGGGAAAAGTTGTATCAGAAACAATTTCAGAATGTTGAAATTTATTCAAAGAAGGTATACAATAGAAAGGCACAAAAGTTAGTAAGAGATACAACTCAATATAAAAAAAATATAGCATACAAATGGAATAAGAATTTAATTAATAAAACTTTTAAAAATACAATCAGGTTCCAACTATGGAAAATGGTATGAATTTAAATAACAGTATGGGATATGATTATCAAGAAGATAATTTTTTGGGGGAGGCGAATATTCACAAGCCGAAAAGGTACAAGAGATGGGAAGAGCAACATTACAGAAGCCATCAATGGTAGTTACGGCTATAAATCAATCTGATAGTTATGTTAATAATGTTTTTGAAAGGAATGATGATACTGTATATGATTGTAGTGGTCCTAATCATAAAGTTTACATTCAGGATATTCATTCACATAGTGGTAATATAGAAATTTTGAATGATATACCTGGGAATGAAGGAATAGATGAACAGGACATATTGAGAATTGGTAATGTCTTTTCTTATCAAAATTTTAACATTTATAACTATACAGATATGGATATTAACAAAACACATTTTAAATTATTTTCTAAAGGATTGAAGTTTATTCCTACTGCAAAACCTAAATTAGTTGATACGCTGATTGAATTTAAGAAGTATACACGGAAACTAAATTTAGCCATTCTATTCAAAGATGGTGCTTAAACATCGATTACACCTCCAAATAATTCAGGACAGTGTAAGATACTAAAAAAAAAAAGTAAATTTATTCCGCCCATACATCCAACGGTGGCGGTGTTTGATAGAGTAGTAACTAGACATATATACAAGTTATTTAACAAGACTTTTATTAGTAAATTGAATTTTAATTTGACCATTGAAGAGACAGAATTGTTAGAAGAATTACGACAGAGTGAAACAGTACGTGTAATGAAACCCGATAGGGGGGGGAATAGTTATCTATGACAGCAATGCATATTCAAATAAGATTCATGATATTTTGTATAATACAGACAACTATCAGATAGTATCTCGCAATGAGATTCAGATTTCATACAGGCAGATTGATTATTATATTGAAGAATTTCTGATAGATCATAGGATTACAGACAAAATATATGGATTTATTAAAGTGGAATATCCGTTGTTGGCTAGGATTTTTGGTATTCCTAAAACTCACAAGAATACCACCGACCCTCCATTTAGACCTATTATTTCGGGAAGTTACTCAAAGACTTTTTCCATGGGGGTTATGATTGACCAACAATTGAAGCATATTTATAATATTGTACCCCACATGGTTAAAGATTCTTGGGTATTTTTAAGAAAATATCCCACAAATGTATGGAATCAAGACCTTTTGTTTGTCACTGTGGACGTTGTTGATTTGTTTAGTTGCATACCTAAAGCTTCAGGTTTGGAAGCATTTTTGAATAGTGTAAGAAAATATAGTGGCCTATCTTGGGATAATATATGTTTGATTATGGAATTAATGTCATTGGTGCTAAAACATAACTACATTGAATATGAAGGAGAATTTTTCAAACAAATACGAGGGGTGGCTATGGGAGCATCATGTGCTCCCATATTTGCCAATCTAGTTATGCTAGATTGGGAAGAAAGTAAAATTTTCCCTAGTAAATATCACAAATACATTAAATATTACTCAAGGTATTTGGATGATATTTACATTTTATGGGAAGGCACCAAGACATTATTGGATGAATTTCTTGCATATATTCATGATAGTAGTGATTATTTGAAATTTACTTCAACTAGTGACTGTAATGGTTTGGCTTACTTGGACACGTATGTGTTCAAAGGTAACAACTGTTTCGAGTCTAAGTTGTATAGGAAAAATACATTCTCTAACAATTATCTGGAGTTTTCGAGTAATCACCCTAGGAGAATGTTTAGTAACATATTCAAAGGACAGATTATTAGAGCTATAAGAATGACTTCGAATTTCAATAATATGGTGGATGAAGTTTCTTTTATTACTGACCTTTTTAAGAGTAGAGGTTATGACTGTGAAACATTAAACAAAATTTCAGCAAGTTTGATTAAAGAATGGGGAATTAAGTATAAACCCCTCTTAGGAGAATGTGTTTATGGCACAAGTATTAACAAAGTGGAGTTGAAAATAAGTCCATTAGAGACAAACACTGGAAGGGTATGTGTTTTAGAGTATGGTCCACACGTAGCTAAAATAAAACACATTATCATTAATAATTGGAGTATTATTCAAGCAGACGACAGTATAATACATATATTGGGTAGTACACCAACTTTTGTTTATAAAATGGGGAACAACTTGAAGAAGTTGTTGGAGAGAAGAATTGATAATAAACTTAGTGAAGGTGAACATACTAAAAAATGTGGTATGTGTCATCAGTGCAAGAATATTATGGAAGAAGAAAAAATTAAATTGAATAATGTTAATAATACCATCATAAGATTTAGACCAGGTAACTGTAATACTAAGGGGGTGGTATATTTAGCTAAATGTGAAAGATGCTCAAGTTTCTACATAGGGAAAACTGAGCAAAAGTTTAGTAAAAGGATATATTCCCATTTGTACAGTATAAAAACAAGAAATGAGAATAATGCACTGTATAGGCACGTTAGTAAAAATAACTTGACTCATTCTTTTAAATTTGGTATTATAGATTGTGTTAAGATAAATAACAGGGGTGGTAACTTTAAAGAACATTTGTTATATAAGGAAACCTGGTGGCAATTATACAGATGCCGCGCATGAACCAGGTTTAAATGATTCAATATCCATTAAATATATGTTGTGAAATAGTAAATTTTATTTTATTTTAGCTTAATGTTAATTATAGAGTAGTTTTAATAGTGTTAGGTAGTATGTAATACACATAACACTATTTATATGTAATTTATATGTAGTATAGATATATATGTAGTTATTTATTTGCTGGCATTTGATGAATTATGTGTGTTATAAATATTACATGCAGTTTTTATTGGAGCTGTATGCCTTTAAAGTATTTGAATTTTTTGGCGCCAAAATGTGTATTTAAGCTGTTTTGTTAAAAATGGTGACCAGTTCTGAAGAAGCTCAATTTTGTGAGTGAAAGCGCTAAACTGTTTTGGACTGTGGAATAAATACGTTTTATTTAAACCAACGTTTAAAATTGTTGTGGATTGTGGAACAAATACGTTACATTTAATGCAACGCTCTAAATTTCAGCTTTTCATTTGAACTGTTTGCTTGCCAAGACCTGAGGGGCTTTTCAGTGTGTTTATTTGGTTCTGGAGTTATACAACATGCTGGTATTTGGTTTGTGGAAGGATCTGGAACTTAAAACCTGTGTGTCTTTTATAAAGAGAAAGGTGTTTGGCTAGTGCATTATTTTTACATCCAGAGCAGATTTCTGAAAGATGACATGAAATCCTACGCTCAAGTTTATTTACAGTCTTGCCCACATAGAATGCATCACATTCATTGCACTGTACCCTGTAAATTACTTTTGTAGTGTTAGTCACCCCCTGCACTGTTTTTAATGTTTTTTTTAAATAATGGCAATAAAAACTTATCACCTTGTTGTATAAATATACAAAATGTACAATTAGTTTTGCATCTTTTAGTGCTTTTCAAATATGGTCTAGGTTTAAATTCAACAAAACTTTTAATGTTCCTGGCCTTCCTATAAACATATGATGTTAATCAGGAAAGGGTTTCCTTTGACAATGTCCCAGTTTTCTTTCATAACACTCTTGATACTGTGATAATCCAAAGTGTATGTCAGGATGCAGCTATTTTTGCATTTGTTATTCTCTGTGGAATTACTTAACATTCCTCTACTGGGGAGGTTGAGTGAAGATGCTTCAGTCCTTTTCAGTTCTATAATGGGTTCCAAGATGTTTTTTAACATCTGACTTTCATAGCCTCTCACTAGAAAATCATTCTCTAAGTTGTTCAGGTTTCTCAAAAATGGTTCCATCTCTGTGGTAATTCTAGCTAAACTGTAGCCTTGGGACTTCATTACATTATACTTGGTTTTTGTTGGATGTAGACTTTTACTGTGGAGTAATAAGTTAACCCTTGTTGGTTTGTTTTCTGAATAGATCAGTGGTGATTCTGTTATTGTTGGTGTCCTTGGAAGTCTGCATATCCAAGAAAGTATAGCTATGGGCAGGTGCGGCCTTAGGTCAACTGGTGCCCTAGGCAAAAGGGCTCCATGGCACCCCATCACCACACTAACCGGTGCCCCTATCCTGGTCTACCTACACCAAATAAATACTGGAAAAGCGCCCCTGCTAGTTCGGCACCCTAGGCGGCTGCCTAGTTGGCCTATGCCTAAGGCCAGCTATGGGAAGAGGTAAACTTGAGGAAGGGGTTGTTTGATTGAGGTAAGTGATAAAATCTCCAAGCTGCAAGGTGTCACCTTCCTACACAATAAAGATTTCATTAATAAAACGTAAATAGCATGTGTTGTGCTGCATGTAGTCTGTGTTGTTTAACACAAAGTCCTCCTCCCATTTGCCCAGGGCTATGTTAACTATGCTGGGAGCCATGGCAGCCCCCAATGCTATACCAGTTTTTTTGTTTGTAGTGTTTGCCATTGAAAGTAAAGAAATTGAAGTCCAGCACAAGATTAATGAGCTTGCTTAACTTTTGCAGTTGTGCCTGTGTACCCCGATTATGTTTCTTAAGACTCCATAGCTGCTGTTATACAGTAATTGTGAGGGAGCAGTGTACGAGGATTCCACATCAATAGTTAGTAAAATACTGTCAGCTTCCACTGTAATGTTTATTTTCCTCAAAAAATCCATTGAATCTCTTATGTATGACTTATTCTTTTCTGCTAGAGGTTTCAGCAAGTAATCAAGGTAAATGGCTGTGGCTTCAGTAAGGGAACCTCCACTTGCTACCACCGGTCTATAAGGTGGGTCTTCTCTGTTCTTGAGTGGCTTTGGTATTCTAAAAAAGTAAGGTAAACGTGGGCATGGACTCCATAAATAATTATAAAGATTTTCAGTGATAAGTTTTTCTTCCCATAATGTGGTGAGATTAGTATTCCATAACTCATATGCTCTTATGTCATCCATGGTAAGTAACTCATAAAGTCTGTTATCCTCCAGCATGATGTTCATCGTGCATACAGCTGCAGTAATCACAGATGGGTTCTCTGCAGTCAGGCGGTCCCTCGGTCGGCCGAATTCCAAAGTCTTGGTCCGGCGTCAGTTGTTGTCGCTTTCTCTCCTGCTGTCAGTGAGGCCAGAGTATATAAGACACAGCCGACGCCATGTTCTTCAGTCTTTTTTGCCGCGCGGTGCCCGAAGCAGAAGCAGTTCGCAAGTGCCGGTCGGCTAGCTCCTGAATTACGGAAATATTGGAAACCGAAGTCTTCATTAAAGCTAAGTACCCGTTGAAACTTTTCTTGCCTCAGACCGATGTCAGAAAAGTTAATAATTGTATTTCTTGTGGGAAGCAAATACCGCATAAGGATTTCCATTCCCTCTGCATACCTTGTTTAGGCCCAGACCACGAGGTCTCGGGCTGTCGCTTTTGCGCTACTTTCAATAAACGCACTATTAAGCGTCGGGCGGAGTTCGCCCAACACTATTTTGGTAAAGCCTTTGATTATAAAATGTCGTCGGATACTCCGACTACCGTTTTGTCTAAAAAACGCAAGGACAAGGACCGACACGCGAGGTCCGCGGTCCCCGCCGACACCACGCCAAAACAGGCTACACGTGGTCCGGTTCTCAGCGAGACGCCTTTGCAGTCCCTGACTACCGACGACACTCCTTTGGCGGTGTCCTCTGTACCTGAGACCGCTGGTACCTCGGCCCTTTCCCAGACTACAACCACCGAAGCCTTTGCTAATGTTGAGCCTACTAATGTGGACAGGTCCACTTCCACCCATGGTGTCTTTAGACCCTCATCTTCTTTTTCTATTAAGGCCTTTACTAAATCCAAAGCAGCCAGGCATCCCAAGAGGCCTGTTGCACAGGGCCCATCTCCAGGCCCCATGCCTAATAAACAGATGCTTAAAATGGCTGAGGATTTAATTACTCTTATCAGGGGTTCTCAACCCCCTCCAGACAAGAGACCCAGAGTGGAGGAAGATTCTCCCTCTTCTGATCAGGGATCCATTTTATCAGAACATTCTGATGTAGAGGAACACTCTTACTCCCCTTTTGAGGATTCGGATGCAGAGCAGTCCATTCCTTCTGTATCTCCTCCTGAGGATTTTTTCTTTGGGGAAACCTTGCACACTTTGAGGGAACACTTCCATTGGGAAGGCCAAGACTTTTCAGATTCCAAGAAAAGACTTGGGGAATTTCTTTTGTTACCTCAACACAGACCTCTGGCGATACCTCCTGTTTTGGACATACTTGATGATGTTTATTCGGAGGCTTGCCTTAACCCGGATTCTCTGCCTCCTGCACCAGTCAAACCTGATAGGTACTACAGAGTACCTAACTCTCACCAATTTCTCTTCAAAAGCCATAATGCTGACCCTGAAACCATTTCTCAAGGCCCCAAGGGATTGAAGGCCTCCACTGCCAAGAATCCACTTCCTGCAGAAAGAGAGTCAAGAGCTTTAGAAAGGTGGGGAAAAAAGGTATATACCTCGGCCACCCTAGCCACGAGGGCCTTAAATTGTCAGTTTCATATGCTTAAATATCAACAGTTCCTGTTATAACAATTAAGGAATAAAATGTCTCAACCTGAACAACCAGATTTGAAGGAGTTACAGGATATGATGCATAGTGCCGAGCAAGTGGGTAAACACACCTTACAATGTGGTTATGATGCCCTAGAGGCCTCAAGTAGAGCGGCTGCTACAGGATCAGTCATTCGCAGACATGCCTGGCTTAGGGAAAAAAACTTGCCTGATCATGTGAAAGCTAAGCTTCTAGATGCTCCTTTACAAAAGGATGTGCTGTTTGGTACTAATGCTGAGGAGATATTACGGAAAATGAATGAAAAAGCCAAATCTATGCAAACTGTCAAAGCTTTTTTACAGGTCCAACCACCACATTTTAGCAGAAATTGGCCTTCAAAAAACTGGTCCTTTCCAGCCACTGACAAGCCCCAGAGAGGTAGATACAGACGCACAAGGGGCAGAGGGCAATCACAAGGATCATATAGAGGCTGACAATGGCAAACTCCGGCACCAAGAGGTGGCGAAGACAGTGCACAACAATACAGGAAACAAACCCAATGACTCCCTCATTTCCATGCCAAGCATGTCTCAGCTGGCAGCACCTTTGGGAGGAAAGCTAGCATTATTTGCAAGAAATTGGCATATTGTCACAACAGACAAATGGATCCTGGACATTATAAACAGAGGCTACAAATTTCAATTCCACACTCTTCCAAAAATGAGAGGCATGCCAAACCTGCCACACAATCAAAGGGCAGAGGCACAACTACAAATTTCAAACCTCATAAGAATGAGAGCTATTCAAGAGGTACCTACTCACGAGCAAGGTCAAGGTTTTTATTCAAGACTTTTTCTGGTACCAAGGAAAGGAACCGACTGGAGACCCATTTTGGACTTATCCATCCTAAACACATTTTTACTCGTACCAAAATTCAAGATGCTCACATTACAGCAGCTTCTTCCCATGCTGGGCAAGGAGTTTTGGCTGGTAACATTGGACCTCAAGGAGGCATACTTGCATGTCCCAATCAGACAAAGCTGCAGAAGATACCTCAGATTTCTTGTAGGTTCAATCCATTATCAATTCTCTGCATTGCCCTTTGGCTTATCTACTGCGCCCAGAGTATTCACAAAGTGCCTGGCATCAGTGATTGCCTACTGCAGACTTCAAGGGATACAAATTTACCCTTATTTGGACGACTGCCTGATCCAAGCAGACAGCAAGCACATACTTCTGGAACATCTGGCATATGTAACACGGTTACTGCATTCTCTGGGATACACCATCAACAAAGAGAAATCCAGGCTAACACCATCTCAGAAAATAACTTTCCTGGGTGCCAACTTGGACACAAACACCCAGATGGCCTATCTTACGCCAGAAAAACAGGGGCAATTAACTCAGTACTTCAAAATACTAGCAAAATGTACCAGGCTTACTGCAAGGAAAATCCTGCAGGCTCTGGGCTTCATGGCATCTTGCATTCTTTTAATCCCATGTGCAAAGCTGCATATGAGGAAACTTCAGTGGTACCTAAAAAAGCCTATGGTCTCAACACAGCCACAGTTTGGAAACAATAATACCAATAATTCCATGTTTGTAAAAGGAATTTCTATGGTGGGCCCAAGCATGTCAAGCAAACACAGGCCTCCCATTCTGCAAGCCTCAAGCAAAGCAAGTCATCACAACAGACGCCTCAGATTACGCCTGGGGGGCGCACATGACAGACAGGTGCATTCAGGGCAAATGGTCCCAAAAGGAAAAGCACCTTCACATCAATCAAAAAGAAATGCTAGCAGTAATAAATGCAATTACAGCTTTCAAGGACTTCCTACATCCAGGACAATTACTGATAAGAACAGACAACACCACAGTAATGTGGTACATAAACAAACAAGGAGGAACACATTCATACCCTTGTGCAGACTAGCCATGACTCTTTGGAACTTGGCTCTGGAATGGCAAATCGAACTTCAAGCACAGTACTTGCCAGGATTGGAAAACACGCTGGCAGACAATCTAAGCAGAAATATGACAGATCCACACGAATGGAAGTTACATCCTCAGGTGTTTACAGAGATAATCCAGCGTGGGGGAGGCCAGACATAGATCTTTTTGCCTCCCACAGGAATCATCAATTGGAAAAGTTTTGTTCGAGGACTTTTCATCCAAAGGCCTGGAGAGTGGACGCCCTTTCATTCAGTTGGACAGCATGGACAGTTTACGCATTCCCACCTCTGCCTCTTCTGCCCAAGGTGCTTTTGAAAGCAAGAGCAGACAGACCGAAGATGATACTGATTGCTCCAGATTGGCCAAGGCAACACTGGTACCCACTCCTGAGGAGCCTAACACATACTCCTCCCTGGTCCCTGCCTCTTCTGCTGACTCAGCACAGCTACAAAACTCTTCACAGTCAGCTGAAAACACTCAATCTCGCTGCATGGAAAATTCCTTAACACCACAACAGACCCTACTCTCCAAGGAGGTGCAGGATGTCATTTTGGAGGCCAGAAGGCCATCTACTAGAAAAGTTTACTCCGCAAAATGGAAGCGGTTTTGCTGTTGGAATGAGAAAAAAGGCCAGGACCCTAGAAAATTGAACTTGCCTCAGGTATTACAGTATCTAACAGAGCTGCTGAACAGTGGACTATCATTTTCTTCCATAAAAATCCATGCCTCAGCCATTTCTGCAGAATTCAACATGGATCCTCCTTTATTTTCTCACCCACTCTTACGACAGTTCCTCAGAGGGGCTAAGAATATAAGACCACCAAGGAAACAACCAATACCAGCCTGGGATCTTAATTACATACTAGAAAAATTAACATTGCCCCCTTTTGAACCAGCTGCCGCAACAGATTTGCAATATTTGTCCTGGAAAACAGCCTTCCTTCTGGCTATCACTTCAGCTCAGAGGGTTTCGAACTACAGGCCCTCATGGCGGTGCAGCCCTTTCTCATTTTCCATCAGGACAGGGTTTCCTTCGTACCAACCCGTCATTTATGCCTAAAGTGGTATCCAGGGTAGCTTTAAATCAAGCCATACACCTACCTACCTTTTACCCCAATCCTCAAAACAAAGGGGAAAGGCTGCTACACTCTTTAGACATCCATAGGCAGCTACGTTATTATTTGGACAGAACAAAGTCCTTCAGGAAATCAGAACAACTCTTTGTGCCCTATGCTGTAGGGGCTCAAGGGAAGCCAGTTACCAAACAGACTATTTCAAAGTGGATAGGCCACTGCATACGGTTTTGTTATTCCTATCATGGGAAATCTGTTCCTACAGGTATCAGATCACACTCCACCAGGGCCACAGCTACCTCTACAGCCTTCCTCAGAGGAGTTCCTACCAAAGATATTTTGGAAGCAGCCACTTGGAGTTCTGTACATACCTTCACAAAACACTACCACCTGCCTTTATATTCCAGAACTAGAACAGGCTTTGCCACTGCTGTGTTGCAGGGCATTCTGGCCCAGCCCAGTTCCTCCTAGTACCTACCACCCTCTGCGTAGCTTTGGGACTCTACCCATCTGTGATTACTGCAGCTGTATGCACGATGAACATAGTACAGTTTTGTACCTACCATAAATGTAGATGCTCGAGTGCTAATACAGCTGCAGTACAGGTTTCCCTCCCTCCTTCCCCACTTGGTAAAGGCATGGGGCCTAACACCCTCTTCATACTACCTGACTGGGTTATCCTTCTATGGTTTATTTGCTTGCAACTACTGATTTTGGATTATATTGCATTGCTTGTATATACATAGAAACCTAATTTATGTATTGCCTTCCTTCTGGGGGCACCTGACATCTGGGGCAAGAAAGACTGAAGAACATGGCGTCGGCTGTGTCTTGTATACTCTGGCCTGACTGACGTCAGGAGAGAAAGTGACAACAACCGACACCGGACCAAGACTTTGGAATTTGGACGACCGAGGGACTGCCTGATGGCAGAGAACCCATCTGTGATTACTGCAGCTGTATTAGCACTCGAACATCTACATTTATGGTAGGTACAAAACTGTACTTTCTCTATCTTTTGGCTGTAGCTAGTAGAACAGGTTTACGTAGACCTTGGGGGGGGGGGGGCGTGACTGGGAAAACTGGTTACGTTGCAGAGAGACATACTGGCAACTAAAACTTAATGCAACCCAGCCCCTGGGACTAAATTACCACATTTCAATTAAGCCCTACATAGTCAAAAGAGCTGAGAAGTTATAAGAAATATGTTTTGGTAACTTAAGTTGATTTTATTGTTATTATACAGATTTGTGGAGATTGTTAAATGCACATTTTAATGAGGTTTGTATTTTCTGTGTTCTTTTATAATACACCTTTCTGTACAATGATTTTGCTCACAATTTATGACATTTTTTTAGTATATGTGGTTATACAAACACTTTATAAGAGATTAGAAGTACTTTGCCTCCGACTTAAGACACAGTGCACACTTTGTAATTTAAGCGGTTCGAGAGGAGCATTAATTGTGTATTTTACTTTAAATGTTTTTGGCACATTTTTATGAATGGGGATATTTAAATGAGGGTGGTAGATGTGTTTTTTGTTATGTACGTGAAAAAGCCCTGCAGTTGAGTCAGGGTGAAAGCGTTTGTGATATTTTATTAAAGACTTTTTGTACTGCCATCCTTGTTTGTCGCCTGGACCGTTTCGTTTTGGATTTTAGTAGTTGGATTTACGGTCTTCTGCCTGTTTTGCTATCTTCTAGGATTGCTATAGTTCTCCTGGGACTATCCAGTTCTGAGGACTGAGCATGTGTTGTTGTTGTTGTGTCTTTCAGCTTTTCAGGGTTAGGGGTCGTCACAGCGGAACTCCGATCCACTAATGATTGGCAGTAGATTTTTATGTGCTGAGTTGCCAGCCCTGGTGCAGAACCTTCAACGAAGGTATGCCCATTCACGCATGTCTCTACACAGAAGACGCTCTAGCTGAGAATCGAACAGGACAACGTCTTACTGTGAGGCGAAAACGCTACCACAGCACCACTTCACCTTTATGCCCTATGCCTGTGCAGGGGGCATATGTTTGACTGTGATAGTGGGAGGATGTAAAGGCTTTCGCTTATTGGCTTCGGTTGGGTTGTCTTTGGCAGGTGATTCAAAGTGAAAAGAAGGAAATCTACTGTTATGGTAAGATTTTACACAGCTGTACTTTCCTGGGTGGGAAAAGGGGTTACAACATTCAAGGATGTTTTTAGTGCCGAAGAAAGAAAATGCTTGGAGTCCAGTTCTGGATCTTGCTTTCATATACCCATTTGTGATGGTGCCCAAATGCAAAAATTATGTCATTTCACAACCTGTTACGTCTTCTTCCTTAGTCAAGATTCTTGCTAACACTAGATTTAAAAGATGCTTATCGCATCCCTATTCATTCAGATTTGAGGAGTTTCTTAAGCTTTTTTTGTGTCTGGATTACATTATATGGTTTCTGCCTTACTTTTGGGACTATTTACTGTACCTAGAGTGTTATCAAAGTGTCTAGCTTCAGATGTGAAGTTGTTCTATCTCGCCGTTCATTCTTTACTGATGGGTTTGGAGCCAATCCCTCGGCTCAGAGTCGGCCAATTGCAAAGCCTGAGGTCTTCAAATAGCTCGAGGCCAAGTCCCTATCCCATGATGCACCAAGAGTTACCCCAGATCTACTTTGCCACTGTAACAGATCGGAGGTTCTGCATTAGCTCGGGCCAGTAAAACTGTTTTTTTCATATTTACTCACTTGTATTGATATTTAGATAGCTTTAGATAGTTTTCAATAGTTTTATAAAGCTCTTATAACTTGTTGCTGTGCTTTCTCTACTTGTATTCCCTTCCTTTAGTGTGCTTTAAAATTCTAGTCGGCCTCTTGTTTTTGGCAGAGTTTAAAACCCCTTTTTCTGATTATTACAGTGTGTTTATTCAGTGACTTTTTTCACAATTTATACTTAATAGTTAGATAGTTATAGCTGTAGTTATAGTTATTTGCTGTGTGGTGTGTTTAGCCTTAAAATCTTTTAGAAAATGCTTGGATTGATTAATTACTGTTGAAGTTTGCAGTTGACAGTAATTTTTTGTCAGATATAATTATTCCATAGATAAGGTTTGTTGTGTCTTATAGCAGCTGTCCTCTTTTTCATTGCATAGTGTGCTTATATTTTTCTTATTGTGTGTTTTAGACTGACCTTTTCTGTCACTTTAACATTAGTATTATTATGTATGTCTGTCTGTGTGTCTGTCTGTGTGTGACTTAGCCTGATTTTATTTAAGGCTTTTGTGGACAATTACTGTTTAGAATGTCTTGTGGCGACAGTAATTTTCTATCTGAGATTACAATGGCTGACCAAGAGAAGCATCCTAAGTCAGGTTTCAAAAAGTGCCCAAAGTGTGGCCAAAAGATGTCTGTAACAGACAGCCATGTAAATTGTGTGTGCTGTCTAGGAGCCCTGCATTTACAGGATAGCTGTTCTATATGTCATTCCTTCTCCTCCGGGGTCCTACAGGAAAGGAAAAGAAAATGAATAGACAGAGGTTTGTTGAAACCATCCTTCCAAAAAGCTTTGAGCGACCAAGTTGGATCCAGCAAGTCCTCAAAGTCTTCTAAGACTTCTGAATCTAAGAAATCAAAAAAATCTTCAATTTTGGATCCACTGCCAGCGGAACCGGCAGTCTTTTCTTTTCGGAGCCAGTATCCAAAACTCCTAAGAATCCATTATTACAGTCTGTACCACCTTAGGGTGCGCTCATCTCTGTCCTGTATCAGCCTTTCTGATCTGTATCTGGATCGTGTGGTGCAGACGCTGTTACTGGCACCGGTCTTGGCATAAATTATATTGGCTTCAACCCAAATCGCTTTGGAGCCGAAGACCCTTACACCAGCTCAAACTGTTCCTCATCCTAGCCATGCTGGCCCTTCGGAGCCAGAGGAGTCGGACCTGTTTATTCTGGAACCCTCGGAGCCAATGCCTGCTCCAGTGTCTTTAGCTCCTTTCACTCTTGACATCCTCAGTGCCGATCGAGGACTCTAGGAACTGACACACTCTGATCGGGTCCGGGGAGGATAGTCGGACCGACTTGTTGGTTCCGCCTCTGCCTCTCTGGGCTTCAGCTCGGATGAGCTTGGCTCCTACCTCTGATTTGGAGCCCACTGTCCTGGTGCCGGGGGTATTGACTATTTCCTCGGATCCATCGGTTCCCTCACATCAGAGGAGGTGCTTTCGATGCCATGAGGAGAGTCATGTCTCCTAAGACATCCTCAACCTCAGGTCTGGCTTCCTCTTCCCCTAAAGCGCCTCTGTCTGCTTCTGCCTCACACATCCTGACCAAGCGTAGAGACCCAGAGCATCAGGATGCCCCATTGGGTAGCCCTTGCTCTTCCGAGACCTCACCAGAAGCTCCCACTGATGAGGTTCCCAGGAAGAGATTGTGTAAGAGGAACCATCTAGACTCTCCTCAGGAGTCTCTAACATCTGATACTGACTTGGATGAGTCAGACGTGTCCCAATGGTCCCCCTTCGAAGATATCTAATTCACTGAGATACTTGAAATCCTGAAGCAGAGGGGTGACTGGCAGTCCAAAAACCCTACTGAGGATGAGTCCGTTCTCCTGAAGGCATTCGGGTCTCAGCCCTCCACCTCTTGAGTATCTCTGCCCTTCGATGAGCTGATGTAGCTGGTCTCACGAAGGGTGTGGGAGTCTCCAGATACTGTGGAGCCTGTCCCTAGGAGGCCTAATAAGTTAATTTCTGCCCACCTTGAGAAAAGTTTCTTAACAAAGGGTGCGCCAGTTGATGCCATGGTGGTGGCGGCAGCCACCAAAAAGGAAAAGTCTGAAACTTCCTCTGCTATCCATCCTCCTAACAGAGACTCTAGGATCATGGATAGATATGGGAAGCGCATGTTTAGGTCAGTGACTTTTGCTCTTCGTTCGCTCAACTGTTTAACCCATTTTGCCAGGTTACAAAGAGATCTCCTTAAAGAGCTGGGAAATACTCTTCAGGGTATAGTAGCTGCAGGAGCTACCGACAAAGTTGCCACACAGTTTGCTACCCTCAATTCTATAGTAAACTCATCCATGCGTCTCATTTCATATGCAGCTGATGGAACAAGTAGGGCAGTGGGTACAGGAGTTACTCTTAGGAGACACTCCTGGATGCGCTTGTGTTCCTTCGCGGAGCCCTTCATGTCATCCTTCGTGAATTCTCCCTTTGATGGCTCATCCCTTTTCAGGGCTAAAGTGAAGGAAACCTTAACCAGGTGTGAGCAGGACGGAAAGACTCTGTCTGCCGTCTGGGTCTGTTTTTCCACCCCTACCAGACTCTACCCTAAGGGTCAAAGGGGAGGCAAAATGTGGTTCCGAAAAGCCCAAGGAGCCTTTCAGGACACACATGGTGAACCCCCTTCCAGTGGCAGAGGAGGGGGCAATAATGGAAAACACTGCCCTCATGGCAGAGGGGGTCGCAACACCAGGGCGACAGAGATCATTTCTCTGGGAAGCTCTACTAGCACTCCTGAAAGGAGGTCCAACTGTCCTGCTCTGGCGGCAGTCAGGGGTCGCTTATCTTTGTACCCAGATGCCTGACTCAAAATAAGAAAAAGACAGCTGGGTACAAAGTATCATTTCCAGAGGATACTTCGTCCCATTTGCCAGACCCCCTCCACCCATAAGAAAAATCCCGGACATTCCACCCAGTTACAGGGAACAAGCAACAATAAAGGTCCAAACGTTGCTAAGAAAAATAGTCATCCAACCAGTCCCAGCAGACCAGACAGGATCCGGAACTTACTCAAGATTCTTTTTAGTTCCAAAAAAGACAGGGGACTGGAGACCCATATTGGACCTCAGCAAGCTGAACAAATCTTTAAAGAAAGAGAAGTTCTGGATGGTCACGCTTCAGTCTATACTTTCCTTCTTAGGGAAAGACAGTTGGATGTGCTCGATAGATCTCAAGGATGCATACTACCACATAAAAATGGTCAGGCCATCCAAGGATTATCTGCACTTCCGGCTGGGAGCCAATCATTACCAGTTTTGAGCCCTGCCCTTTGGCTTAACTACAGCCCCCAGAGTGTTCAAATGCATGGCAGTGGACACGGCTCACCTGAGGCATTTAAGATTCCAGGTGTTTCCATACCTAGACAATTGGCACCTTACCGCCACCAGCAGGCATCAACTCACTCAGGCCAGGGAGTCCACTCTGTCACTCTGCAATCAGCTGGGCATTACAATCAACTCAGAAAAATCTGCCTTGTCGCTATCACAGCATATCATTTTATCGGAGCAGACACCACCACCACCACACTAAGGCTTCCAATCGAAAGAGTCTTTCTCCTTTGTCAGCATGTCAGGGTTCAGATGTCAAAAAGACAAAGCACCAGCATCAGAAGTTTTGAATTTATTAGGCCTGATGGCAGCAGCAATTCTAGCCGTACCACTAGCTTGTATGCACATGCGGATACTACAGTGGCTATTGTTCACTCAGTCGTCTTACCAAGAGCTTCCCATGTCTCACATGGTAATGGTCACAAATTCCTGGAAAAAGGATCTTCAGTGGTGGTTGACCTCGCTTCATGTCACGATAGGATGCCCATTTGTGCTACCCCCTCCAGTGGCCACAGTGACCACGGACACTTCCTTGATAGGGTGGAGTGGGGAGGGGGAATTTTCAGGGGAAAGACAGCCCAAGGCACATTGACCCAATCAAGAGACATATCTGCATATCAGTTTCCTAGAGATGAGAGCAGTACTTTTGGCGTTACAGTACTTTCATGACTCTCTTCCTTTGGGTACGATTGCGATTCAGACAGACAACTTGTCGGTGGTCTGGTATTTGAACAAACAAGGAGGAACCAGGTCTTGCCCCCTTTGTCACGAGGCTCTCAGAGTATGACAGTGGGCTATTTCCAGCCAGCACTTTCTGTTGGCAATGCACATCCCAGGAAAATCCAACGTGATAGCAGACAAGCTGAGCAGAGCAATCTTGTTGCCCCACGAATGGTCCCTCAAGAAAGAAATAGCGGACAGGATATTCCACAGGTGGGGCCAGCCTTGCTGCGACCTTTTTGCAAGTCACATGAACACGAAATGCAGAAACTACTTTGCCCAGATTCCCCCTCCGGGAGAAGCCCCAAGGGGCGCACTCATACACGATTTGCCTCCGGGTCTCCTCTATGCATTTCCACCAATCCTGTTGATACCCAAGGATCAACAGAAAGTAAAAACCCTGGGAAGGACCATCATTCTAATAACCCTTCATTGGCTTCATCAGATTTGGTTCCCCTTCCTTCGACTTCATCTTTTGGAGAACCTTTGTATTCTGAACCCAGTTCTGGACCTTCTGACGCACTTGTTGGGGGAACTTCATCCCTCTCTGCAGTCCCTGAAGCTGACAGCTTGGCTGCTCCAATTCCCATCATAGTCAAGTTCCATAACTTTTCCAATGAGATGAAGCAAATTCTCTTATCTTCTTATAAATCTTCTATGAGGAAGCTATATCTTAGCAAATGGAAAAAATTTTCTATATGGGCCTTTAAAAACAATATTGATCCTTACCAAGCCCCTATGGCCTCCATTTTAGAGTTCTTGACTATGATTTTCAACAAAAGAGCTGCAGCAGCAACAGTTCGTGTTCAACTGGCTGCTATTTCTAATTTTCTTCTTGGATTCGAAGGATTGAATATTATGTCACACAAGTTATCCAAAGCCTTTCTCAAAGGGACCTTTCATATTAGACCACCTGTGAAATCTCCCTACTCTCCATGGAATCTAAATGTTATGCTTTCCTGCATAATTCTTCTGCCATTTGAACCAGCTTCCTCATGTGACCTCAAATTTTTGTCATGGAAAACCATCTTTTTAGTAGCTATTACGTCTGCCCGCAGAGTGTCAGAGCTTCAGGCTTTATCCATCAAGCCTCCTTATTTGATTTTCCATGCTGACAGAGTCTCACTTAGAACAAACCCCTCATTCTTTCCCAAAGTTTGCACTGAAACTAATCTCAACCAAATTATTGATTTGCCAGTCTTCTTCCCCAACCATTCAAACAATTTAGAGTACATGCTGCACAAACTTGATGTTCACAGACAGCTCATATTTTATTTGGGTAGAACAAAAGATTTCAGGAAATCAGACCAGCTTTTTGTTTCATTTTCAGACTCCAGGAAGGGTAGACCAGTGGCTAAAACAACTCTTTCTAAATGGTTATCTGATTGTATCACCTTTGTTTATTCAGCTGCTAATATGCCTTTACAGCATAAAATTAAGGCTCATTCAACCAGAGCTGTTTCTACATCCTCTGCCTTTTCTGCCAGACTTCCTATTGATAACATTTTCGCAGCAGCCACTTGGTCAAAAGCTCATACCTTTATCACTCATTACAAAGTTTACAAGGCCTCCTTTGGATCCATGGTCCTGAGAAATATACTCCCCTGAGCCACCCGAGGTTGATGGTGCTTGGGACGCTACCTATTAGTAAAAAATAAACGGTGAGATAGAGCAACTCCACATAAAGAAGATGTTCATCGTGTTTCACTGTTGCAGTCATTACAGTGGGTTATCCTGCTGGCAGGCTACCCGCAGTCGGCCTGAGTTCCAAAGTCTAGGTCCAGAGTTGTTTGCTGTTGCCTCCTCCCTGACGTCAGTGCGCCAGGGGTATAAAAGATGCAGCCAACGTCATTTTCTCCAGTCTTGCTTGCCGCACGGTGCCCGAAGCAAAAGCAGTTCGCAAGTGCCGGTCGGCCGATTCCTGAGATTTTCAAATTCGAATTTCAGATCCGAAGTCTTCTTTAAAGCCAAGTACCCCGTTGGGGAAGCTTTTTTCTTGCTCCAGACCGATGTCAGAAAAAGTTAATAATTGTATTTCTTGTGGGAAGCAAATACCTCATAAGGATTTTCATTCTTACTGTATTCCTTGCCTAGGCCCCGACCACGACGTTGCTAGTTGTCAGTTTTGTGCTTTTAGTGGTTAGATTACTTTTGTAACTATTACTTTAACTTAGTTTGTTGTAAATATATAAGGACAGGTTTTAAAGTGACAACGTCATTTAGTCGTGGTAGTCGATCTGCCTCTAATCTAACTATCCATTCATACTCTTTTGATTCAATCATGTTGTTGGTATCTCCTCCTCGAACTGTTGTGGCCACAATACAGATAACTCTAAAGAAAAATTTGTGTTGGCTGCCATGTTCTAATATATGTTTATACAATGCATTAGTGGCTACTGCTCTTCTTATTTCTGATCTATGCTCAACTATCCTGTCCTTGAGCTTTCTTATAGTTTTACCTATATAGAAGGACGAGCATTGGGAGCAAGTAGCCATATATACAACAGATGTAGCATTACATGTAGCTTTTAAATTAAAAGTATATAATTTATTTGTTAGTGGATGTTTGAACTGATGACTAGCATGATCAAGAATATCACAACAACAGGAACAGTTAAAGCATTTGTAAGTACCTGGTTTATTAACCTTAGAGGTAGTAATGAGATTTAAATCCTTATAACATAGTTTTTGTTTAAGAGTTTTCATATTTCTAAAAGAGAAGTATGGTCTTTCATCTAATACTTTTTTAACATTCGTACAAGCCATTAGAATCAGCCAATTCTTCTGTATAATATCCTTAATTAGATGTGTTTTTGCATTGAACGAGGTGACAAACCTAATTTTAGTGGTAGGTTGTCTTGTTTCAGGTGCTCTAGTCCCTTCTGTATAGATGGGTCCTGGGGATATCTTACGAGGTCTTTTGCAGCCTTTATCGTTGATATCATGGAAGCAACAACTATAAACTTTTCAATAAAGTCTCTTATAAGTACAACTTGATATCATGGAAAATCCTAATATGGAAGGTAATGCTCCTAAAAATATTGAACGTACTACTGAATTAGTGAAGAAGCTACAATATTTTGAAAAGAAATTATGTACTTTTAAACGTCTGCAATGGCAGCGTTTTAGTTTCTCAGCCTACTTAGAGAGAGGAATTGTCCCAAGAGGCCTCAGGATACTAAAGATGCCTTCCTATGGGAATGTATATCCAACTTTACTAAAAGAATAATTGAATTAAAATCCAAATTCCAGAAAAACATTAATGTGAAGAGGACAGGCACTAGAAGATGTGGCCAATGTAATTATTGTAATTATATTTTGGACACACCCAACATCACTTTGAGGAATTGTTTAAAGAGCAAGATTTGGTTTTCTAATGGTAATTGTTTATCTAAGCATGTTATATATTTAAGTGTTTGTCAAACCTGCATGAGTTTCTATGTGGGTAAGACGGACTGCTGTCTTAAAAACAGGATATATGATCATATATACTGTATAAGGAAGTGTGACATTAATAATGCACTATCAAGACATCTTATTAATAGTCCACAGTGCAAGCTATTTAAGTTTGCAATTCTAGATGTTGTTTTCCCTAACCCCCGAGGGGGTAACATAAAAGCTGTTGTTGGGGAACGGGAAATCAGGTGGCAGATAAGATTGGATGCAGCCACCCCCCCAGGCCTTAACGAAATGATTCCTACAAAACCACTAGTTAGAGTTTAGTTTAATAAATTGTGCAATATGATGTTATATTTATTACAGCAATTACATAATGTTTGCATTCTATATTATATTATATGTTATGTATTATATTATATATTATATATTATATGTCATATAATGTGTTATATACATTGGGTAATATGTTGCATATATATATATTTTATTTTATAAATTCAACTCACAAACATTTCCATTTTCACCAGTATCATGATTGATATATATTATACACATCTTGATTGATGGCCATTTTAGAAGGCATTTTATTCTACTTTTAGAAGAATAATCAAATGGCATTATATAACTGTTTTTAATAACTTGCAATTTTGCTTACTTAGTATATATAAAATATTGATTTAGATATTTATTGTTTTTTAGATTAGTAGGGTTCGTAAACTATATGAACTACATTTTTAGTGTGGATATGTAGCAAGATGTATATATTGTATTTGTAGGAAATGTGTAAGGTAGTACTGTTTTAATAATTGATTTATTGTTTAATTACAATTTAGGGCGGGCTTTTTACTTCAATTATGATATATAAGCGTCATGATTCCATGCTATGATGTTCTGAAGAAGACAGATTTACTTCTGTAGAAAGCGCTCAACCTATTTTATGTCCATAAATTAAGTGTTTCCAGCACAGTATCCTGTATTCCTGGCGTTCATTCACCTTTGGTGTGTTTGCAATATTGATCCTTACCAAGCCCCTATGGCCTCCATTTTAGAGTTCTTGACTATGATTTTCAACAAAAGAGCTGTAGCAGCAACAGTTCGTGTTCAACTGGCTGCTATTTCTAATTTTCTTCTTGGATTCGAAGGATTGAATATTATGTCACACAAGTTATCCAAAGCCTTTCTCAAAGGGACCTTTCATATTAGACCACCTGTGAAATCTCCCTACTCTCCATGGAATCTAAATGTTATGCTTTCCTGCATAATTCTTCTGCCATTTGAACCAGCTTCCTCATGTGACCTCAAATTTTTGTCATGGAAAACCATCTTTTTAGTAGCTATTCGTCTGCCCGCAGAGTGTCAGAGCTTCAGGCTTTATCCATCAAGCCTCCTTATTTGATTTTCCATGCTGACAGAGTCTCACTTAGAACAAACCCTCATTCTTTCCCAAAGTTTGCACTGAAACTAATCTCAACCAAATTATTGATTTGCCAGTCTTCTTCCCCAACCATTCAAACAATTTAGAGTACATGCTGCACAAACTTGATGTTCACAGACAGCTCATATTTTATTTGGGTAGAACAAAAGATTTCAGGAAATCAGACCAGCTTTTTGTTTCATTTTCAGACTCCAGGAAGGGTAGACCAGTGGCTAAAACAACTCTTTCTAAATGGATATCTGATTGTATCACCTTTGTTTATTCAGCTGCTAATATGCCTTTACAGCATAAAATTAAGGCTCACTCAACCAGAGCTGTTTCTACATCCTCTGCCTTTTCTGCCAGACTTCCTATTGATAACATTTGCGCAGCAGCCACTTGGTCAAAACCTCATACCTTTATCACTCATTACAAAGTTTACAAGGCCTCCTTTGGATCCATGGTCCTGAGAAATATACTCCCCTGAGCCACCCGAGGTTGATGGTGCTTGGAACGCTACCCATTAGTAAAGAATAAACGGTGAGATAGAGCAACTTCACATAAAGATGATGTTCATCATGTTTCACTGTTGCAGTCATTACAGTTGGGTTATCCTGCTGGCAGGCTACCCGCAGTCAGCCTGAGTTCCAAAGTCTAGGTCCAGAGTCTGTTGCTGTTGGCTCCTCCCTGATGTCAGTGCACCAGGGGTATAAAAGATGCAGCCAACGCCATTTTCTCCAGTCTTTCTTGCCGCACGGTGCCCGAACCAAAAGCAGTTTGCAAGTGCCGGTCGGCCGATTCCTGAGATTTTCAAATTCGAATTTCAGATCCGAAGTCTTCTTTAAAGCCAAGTACCCCGTTGGGGAAACTTTTTTCTTGCTCCAGACCGATGTCAGAAAAAGTTAATAATTGTATTTCTTGTGGGAAGCAAATACCTCATAAGGATTTTCATTCTTACTGTATTCCTTGCTTAGGCCCCGACCACGACGTTGCTAGTTGTCGGTTTTGTGCCAGATTTAACCAATGCACTATTAAGCATTGGTACGATTTTGCATTTCATTATTTTGGCAGAAGATTTAACTATATAATGCCGTCGCAGCAACCAACTACCGGAGTTTATAAAAAGCACAAAGAAAAGGACAAGCACCCGAGGTCCAAAACTGACGACGAGGCTGCCGCTAGGCCTGTCGCCGGTTCTCAGTGAGGCGCTTTCACAGCCCCTGACGCCCGCTACCTCAGAGCCACAGGCCACTTCCGACTCCCACGTGGAGCCGACCAGGCTGCTGGAAACTCAAGGTATTGGACACTCAGAAACTATTCCTTCAGATGGGTCCAGAGCCGCTGAGCAGGCATCGGCTTCTGAGGGTGTTTTCAGGCCTGCTCAGTTATATGTAAAACCAACTTCAGCTTCAAAGGCAAAGTCTAAAGCAGCTCTAAAGGCGAAGAAACAAGTACAGCATTCTCCTGGACAGGCCTCCATGCCTAAAAAACAAATGCTTAAAATGGCCGAAGACCTAATTACTTGGACCAGGGGTTCCCATCCCCCTCCTGATAAGAGGCCTAGGCAAGAGATAGAATATGCATCTTCAGATCAGGTTTCCATTTCCTCTGATTCCTCTTCTGACCAGGAATATTCTCTTCCTCCCTATGAGGATTCTGATGCTGAAGAATCTATTCCTTCAGCCTCTCCTCCTGAGGATTATTCTTTTGTGGAAAACCTGCATACTATGAGGGAGCATTTCCACTGGAAGAGCCAAGATTACTCAGAATCCAAGAAAAGGCTCAGAGACTTCCTTTTATTACCTCAGCACAGGCCCTTTGCTAGTTCTCCTGTTTTAGCCATTGTAGATGATGTATTTTCAGAGTCCGGACTGTCTCCTGACTCTGCCATCAGCTCCTGATAAGCCAGACAGGTACTACAGGGTTCCTGATTCACATAAATTTCTTTATAAAAACCCTGCTACAGACCCAGAAACTATCTCTCAGGGTCCCAAAGGGATCAAGGCATCCACTGCAAAAAACCCTATACCCTCTGATAGGGATTCAAGAGCCCTGGACAAATGGGGGAAAAAGATTTATATTTCTGCTACCTTGCCTGTAAGAGCTTTAAATTGTCAATTTCATATGCTTAAATATCAGCAATATCTAATGTCACTGCTTAAACAAAAAATGTTGACAAATTCAGAATGTGCAGAAAACAAAGAACTGTAGGATTTATTGCATGCAGCTGAACAAGTAGGAAAGCATACTTTGCAAAGTGGTTTTGATTCTCTAGAGGCCTCTTGCAAGGCCGCTGTTACAGGTTCTGTCATTAGGAGACATGCTTGGTTAAAAAAACAGAATCTGCCAGATCATGTTAAAGCAAAATTATTAGATGCTCCATTGCAACATGATACCTTGTTTGGTGTTAAAGCAGAAGAGGTTTTGAAGAAAATGGAGGACAAAGCTAAATCTATGCAAACAGTCAAGGATTTCTTACAGGTACAGCCTCCCAGATTTAGCAGAAACTGACCTGCAAAGAATTGGTCCTTTCCAGTGTCAGACAGGCCACAAAGAGGTGGATACAGACACCCCAGAGGCAGATCACAGCCCCAAGGCTCATGCAGGCCTAAACAATGGGGTGCTTCAACCTCCAAAAGCGGAGAAGAAAAATCACAGCCATACAGGAAACAGTCTCAATGACTTTCCCCTGCCAGCACCAAGCACTTATCTTCTGGCAGCTGCTTTGGGGGGGAAACTAGCACTTTTTGCTCAAAATTGGCATATGATCACCCAGGACAAATGGGTCTTAAATGTCGTATCCCAGGGCTACAGGTTCCATTTTCACACCCTGCCAAGGCCAAACAGTATGCCAGACCTGCCACGCAATCAATGGGCAGAGGCACAAAAACAAGTTTCATCCCTCATGGGCATGAGGGCCATTCAGCAAGTACCACAGCAAGAGCAGGGACAATGATTTTACTCAAGGCTATTCTTGGTGCCCAGAAAGGACAAAACCAGGAGACCAATATTGGACCTTTCTATCCTGAACACATTCCTGGACATTCCAAAATTCAAAATGTTAACTCTGCAGCAGCTCCTGCCCATGCTGGGCAAAAAGGCTTGGCTTGTGACTTTAGACCTAAAAGAGGCATACGTGCATGTCCCAATCAGACAGTCATGCAGAAGATACCTCAGATTTATAGCTGGCTCAATGCATTACCAATTCCCTGCACTGCCTTTTGGCTTATCTACTGCGCCCATGGTCTTCACAAAGTGCCTGGCACCAGTAATTGCTTTTTGCAGACAAAAAGGAATTCAAATATATCCTTACTTGGACGACTGCCTTATTCAAGCAGAAAACAAGGACACACTACTACAGTATCTGGCATTTGTAAAAACATTACTAGCAGGCCTAGGGTACACAGTAAACGAAAAGAAATCAAAACTCGTACCCTCTCAAGAGATAATATTCCTGTGTGCAAGCTTAAATACAACTGCCCAGATGGCTTATCTCATGCCAGACAAACACAGATAACTGACTACTTATTTCAAAATGTTGGCAACAAAGACCCAGTTATCTGCAAGAAAAATTCTGCAGGCTTTGGGCTTCATGGCATCCTGCATTCTGCTAATTCCATATGCAAGACTGCATATGAGGAAACTTCAATGGTATCTAAAAAGTGTTTGGACTCAACATTGCCACAGCCTGTTAACAATAATTACTCTTATTCCCTGCCTGCAACAGGAGTTTCGATGGTGGGCAAAAGCCTGACACCACAACATGGGACAGCCATTCACCTTACCCACAGCCAGGCAGACATTGACAGCAGATGCATCAGATTATGCCTGGGGGGCACATATGGCAGGAAGATGTATTCAGGGCACATGGTCCACAAATCAAATGCATCTACATATCAATCAAAAAGAGATGCTAGCAGTTCAAAATGCCCTGACAGGCTTCAAGGATCTACTTCATCCAGGACAGCTACTGATAAAGACGGACAATACCACAGTCATGTGGTACATAAACGAGCAAGGGGGCACACATTCCTACCCCCTCTGCAGACTAGCCATGAACTTGTGGGACACAGCATTGACTTACCAAGTACATCTGCAAGCATAATTCCTGCCAGGAAGGATAAATACTTTGGCAGACAAATTAAGCAGAAACCTAATGGATCCCAACGAATGGAAATTGGATCCACAAGTCTTCAGCATGATAACAAAGAACTGGGGATGCCCGGACATAGACCTATTTGCCTCTCCTCACATTTGCCAACTACAAAGATTCTGCACAAGGACTTATCACAAGCAAGCATGGAAAGTGGATGCTCTATCTTTCAGCTGGAAAAACCTAACAGTGTATGCCTTTCCTCCTCTGCCTCTCCTCCCCAAGGTACTCCTCAAGGTCAGACAAAAGAAGCCAAAAATTATTCTGATTGCTGTAAATCAAAAAAGCACAGAGTCCCAGATGGCATTAGTGCTTCCAGTAGGTTTAATCCTCCAATAACACACAAACAGGTTAAAAAACAAGATAAACGTACTGTCACGTACCAATAGTAGAAACTAAAAAAATAAACAACAGAAAGAAACCATAAGTAAAGCGCTTTTCGTCCGGATTGTATCCGGACTTCTTCAGACAAGAAACCGACATTAAAATCAAGTTTAAATAACCTCCCATTCTGATGTTAACCTGTCAGAGCTTAGTATACTTCCTTTGAAATTTTTAAAGCCATAATTACCTTCGCTCAAAATGAGCGGATGTTCTGTATAAAGTCATATAAATTATTTAAATATCACCGTAAATATTCAAACACATATATGCTACCCTGGTGAGCTGCATCCCATTCCTATTTTATGTTCGATTATCCAGTAAGTGTGTAAACATGCACACCATCAACAATAAATAAAAAGTTGTCTAACATAGTTAAAAGCCATATGTTAAAGAACCTACTTATCAGAAATCTCTCCATGTATATGTTATACTGTTGTTGTAAAAAGTGTTTATAATAATATGTCATTGCATCATTAATTCCTATAGCTTTTTGCTGAGCATATCGACTACAGTGTAAGTAAACTCCTGGTCTTTAACTGGAACCTTTCATTTGTTCATACCCACTTGTAAAGTGAAAATAAAATAAACAGCTCTTAGAGGACCGAAGTCCAAGGCAGTCTACTATTAATTTACTAGCCATGCCTTATTTGTCCTAAAATGACATACATATACTGAACAGGTATATGTGTGATACGGATTCCGGCGTGTAGCCCGCAAGACAATTCCCTGCGAGCTACATCCCCGAACCCAAATGGCTGCAGCGGCACTTCTCCGTAGTGCAATACGGCTGAAAAGCCTAGCCGCTGCAGCTGTTATCTATGTACGGGCAAAGGCAACCGTACCGGATGTGTAACACATTCCTTATGTACATTCAAGGAATGCATTTATTTACTTATTTATTTATTTTGTTGTCAGTCTGACAACATAATAAATAAATACTTCAATTCCATTTGGGTTCGGCGATGTAGTTCGCAGGGAAATTTTCAGGAGATACAAAACATGCTTGACTTTACTAATGACATTGTCACTTTAAAACCTGTCCTTAAATATTTACAACAAACTAAGTTAAAGTAATAGTTACAAAAGTAATCTAACCACTAATAATGAAGTTTTATGTATTAAGTTTTAAGTCATGATTTAAGATGCTTTTTAATTATTTGTTTTATATAAGTCATATGACCATTGGGCTGCTGGCCATGTGACGATGACCCTCTATAAAATCAGCATGTTCTTTACTAATGAATTGTAATGCACTGAAGAAGGGTTTTTTATGCCTGAAAGCTTTGCTGTATTTCTGCTGTGTTTTTTATAAAGTGATTTCTCCAGCTTGTATATGTTTCTTCAGATCAGGTTTCCATTTCCTCTGATTCCTCTTCTGACCAGGAATATTCTCTTCCTCCCTATGAGGATTCTGATGCTGAAGAATCTATTCCTTCAGCCTCTCCTCCTGAGGATTATTCTTTTGGGGAAACCCTGCATACTATGAGGGAGCATTTCCACTGGGAGAGCCAAGATTACTCAGAATCCAAGAAAAGACTCAGAGACTTCCTTTTATTACCTCAGCACAGGCCCTTTGCTATTCCTCCTGTTTTAGACATTGTTGATGATGTATTTTCAGAGTCCGGACAGTCTCCTGACTCTGCCATCTGGCTCCTGATAAGCCAGACAGGTACTACAGGGTTCCTGATTCATATAAATTTCTTTATAAAAACCCTGCTACAGACCCAGAAACAATCTCTCAGGGTCCCAAAGGGATCAAGGCGTCCACTGCAAAAAACCCTATACCCTCTGATCGGGATTGAAGAGCCCTGGACAAATGGGGGAAAAAGATTTATATTTCTGCTACCTTGCCTGTAAGAGCTTTAAATTGTCAATTTCATATGCTTAAATATCAGCAATATCTAATGTCACTGCTTAAACAAAAAATGCTGACAAATTCAGAATGTGCAGAAAACAAAGAAATGCAGGATTTATTGCATGCAGCTGAACAAGTAGGAAAGCATACTTTGCAATGTGGTTTTGATTCTCTAGAGGCCTCTTGCAGGGCCGCTGTTACAGGTTCTGTCATTAGGAGACATGCTTGGTTAAAAAAACAGAATCTGCCAGATCATGTTAAAGCAAAATTATTAGATGCTCCATTGCAACATGATACATTGTTTGGTGTTAAAGCAGAAGAGGTTTTGAAGAAAATGGAGGACAAGGCTAAATCTATGCAAACAGTCAAGGATTTCTTACAGGTACAGCCTCCCAGATTTAGCAGAAACTGGCCTGCAAAGATTTGGTCCTTTCCAGTGTCAGACAGGCCACAAAGAGGTGGATAAAGATGCCTCAGAGGCAGATCACAGCCCCAAGGCTCATACAGGCCTAAACAATGGGGTGCTTCAACCTGCAAAAGCGGAGAAGAAAAATCACAGCCATACAGGAAACAGTCTCAATGACTTTCCCCTGCCAGCACCAAGCACTTATCTTCTGGCAGCTCCTTTGGGGGGAAAACTAGCACTTTTTGCTCAAAATTGGCATATGATCACCCAGGACAAATTTGTCTTAAATATCGTATCTCAGGGCTACAGGTTCCATTTTCACACCCTGCGAAGGCCAAACAGTATGCCAGAACTGCCACGCAATCAATGGGCAGAGGCACAAAAACAAGTTTCATCCCTCATGGACATGAGGGCCATTCAGCAAGTACCACAGCAAGAGCAGGGACAAGGATTTTACTCAAGGCTATTCTTGGTGCCCAGAAAGGACAAAACCTGGAAACCAGTATTGGACCTTTATATTCTGAACACATTCCTAGACATTCCAAAATTCAAAATGTTAACTCTGCAGCAGCTCCTGCCCATGCTGGGCAAGAAGGCTTGGCTTGTGACTTTAGACCTAAAAGAGGCATACGTGCATGTCCCAATCAGACAGTCATGCAGAAGATACCTCAGATTTATAGCTGGCTCAATGCATTACCAATTCTCTGCTCTGCCCTTTGGCTTATCTACTGCGCCCAGGGTCTTCACAAAGTGCCTGGCACCAGTAATTGCTTTTTGCAGACAAAAAGGAATTCAAATATATCCTTACTTGGACGACTGCCTTATTCAAGCAGAGAACAAGGACACACTACTACAGTATCTGTCATTTGTAAAAACATTACTAGCAGGCCTAGGGTACACAGTAAACGAAAAGAAATCAAAACTCGTACCCTCTCAAGAGATAATATTCCTGGGTGCAAGCTTAAATGCAACTGCCCAGATGGCTTATCTCACGCCAGACAAACACAGGTAACTGACTACTTATTTCAAAATGTTGGCAACAAAGACCCAGTTATCTACAAGAAAAATTCTGCAGGCTTTGGGCTTCGTGGCATCCTGCATTCTGCTAATTCCATATGCAAGACTGCATAAGAGGAAACTTCAATGGTATCTAAAAAGTGTTTGGACTCAACAGTGCCACAGCCTGTTAACAATAATTACTCTTATTCCCTGCCTGCAACAGGAGATGTCCTTCATGGATGCATCTGCAGTCATAACAAGTGGGTTGTCCTGTCGTCAGGCAGCCCTGCAGTCGGCCGGATTCCAAAGTCCGGGTCTGGCTTCGGCTGATGTCGCACTCCACCTGACGTCATCTCTGTTGGTCTTCGGGTATAAAAGCATCAGCCGACGCCATTTTCCTCAGTCTTTCTTGCCGCGTGGCGCCCGAAGCAGAAGCTGTTCGCAAGTGCCGGTCGGTCGGATCCAGAGATTACTTCTACCGAATACTACTTGAAGACTTCTAAAGCTAAGTACCCGTTGGGGACTCTTTCTTGCCTCAGCCGATGTCAGAAAAAGTTAACAATTGTTTAACCTGTGGGAAGCAAATACTTCATAAGGATTTTCACTCTTACTGTCTGCCTTGTTTAGGCCCAGCCCACGTAGCAGCCTGTTCGGCCTGTGCCTCTTTCAACCGAAGCGCTTAGGCGTCGGTCGGAGTTTGCAGAACAGTTTTTGGTTCTGATTTTGCGTACATTATGCCGTCGGATCCTCCGACTACCCCAAAACGCAAAGATAAAGACCGACACTCGCGGTCCGCGGTTTTGGCGAAACCACGGTAAAGCAAACCGAGTGTCTCGGTTTCGGCGAAACCGAGAAAACTGCTCAAAGTACAGCTGAACCTATTCTTACAACTGAGGCCCCTGCTACAACTCTTGAATCGACCTCAGAAAATTTACCCACTACGGTGGTTGACTTATCAGACACCATCCCTTGGATGTCTCTACCCCAGCACGTGGTGCTGCTAGGCCTCCAGCTGCCATGTCCATTAAGGCCTTCGCCAGGGCTAAAGCAGCCAAGACTACTAAAACAGTGCCTGTTAACGCCCCCACATCCAGGCCCTCTTCTAGTTCTCAAATGCTTTCTTTGGCAGAAGATTTGATTTCTTTAATTAGAGGATCTCAATCTCACCCAGACAGGGCCTCTCAGCCCCCAGAGAAGAGACCTAGGGCAGAGCCCCCTGAGCCAGTGTCTTCTGATGCTTCTGCTGATGAATCAGACATAACTGACCAGCCTGAGGCTCCCTTCTCCAATTTTGAAGATTCTGATGCTGAAGAATCCATTCCAGCTGCTTCCCCACCAGAAGAATTCTCCTTTGGGGAAACCTTGCATGCCATGCGAGAACAGTTCCAATGGCAGCAACAGGATTTTTCAGACTCAGAAAAAGACTTAGGACCTTTCTGCACCTCCCACAGCACAGGCCCTTAGCTATACCTCCTGTTCTCTCTGTGGTGGATGATGCTTTCAATAATGTTTGCTCCGCTCCAGATTCTTTACCCCCAGCCCCTGCCAAACCAGACAGATTTTACAGGGTGCCAGATACTCATCACCACCTTTACAAGGCCCCACTTGCAGACCCAGAAACTATATACCAGGGTCCCAAGGCAGTAGCCACGACCACAGCTAAAAACCCTATTCCTTCTGAAAGGGAAGCAAGGTCATTAGACAGATGGGGTAAAAAGGTCTACACTTCAGCTACTCTCTCAGCTAGAGCTTTAAACTGTCAGTTTCACATGATACAATACCAAGAGTTTATGCTTGATCAGTTAACTAAAAAACTAACCACTGATGAATCTCTTGATAAGAAATATGTATTAGAGATGGTAAATAACATACAACAGGTTAGCAACCATTCCTTAAAATGTGGCTATGATGCACTGGAGGCTTCATTTAGATCAGCCATGACAGGCACAGTGATAAGAAGGCATGCATGGCTAAAGGAACAAGCTTTACGGATCATGTTAAAGCTAAGTTGCTAGATGCTCCTATGGACAAGACAAGTTTGTTTGGTACACCTGCCCAGCAGGTTATGAAGAAAATGGAAGAAAAGGCAAAATCTGTTCAAACTGTTAAAGATTTCTTGCAGGTTCAACCCCAAGGTTTAGCAGGAACTGGCCTGCCAAAAATTGGTCCTTTCCTGACTCCACAAAATTTCAAAGGGGCAGGAATAGGCGTTCCAGAGGCAGAAACCAATCCAGAGGAGGTGCCTACAGAGGGCGACAGTGGCAAGGTAACAACAGAGGCACAGACACAGCCACTGCCACTACATCAGCACAACCACAGTGACTTAATCCTAAATCCGCCTACCAGGGAACAAATAGCAGCTCCTCTAGGCGGAAAGTTAACCTTATTCTCAAAGAACTGGCACTACATAACAAAAGACAAGTGGATTTTACAAACCGTAGATCAAGGTTACGGTTTCACTTCCACACTTTACCAGTCAAAGAGGAATGCCAAATCTACCTCCAAATCAAAAACAGAGGCTCTACCAGATAATGGAGTTAGCAAACATGAGAGCTGTGGAAAGAGTGCCAACAGCAGAACAAGGAAAGGGTTCTACTCCAGACTATTCCTAGTTCCAAGAAAGGAAAAAGTTGGAGACCAATTCTCGACCTGTCCACCTTAAATACATACATCATTGTCCCAAAATTCAAAATGCTGACCCTACAGCAACTTCTTCCCATGCTGGGCAAGGAGTCTTGGCTGGTAACTCTAGATCTCAAGGAGGCATACCTGCGTCCCCATTCGACCAATCTGCAGAAGATACCTCAGATTTCTTGCAGGATCAGAGCACTATCAATTCTCAGCATTGCCCTTTGGCTTATCTACTGCCCAGAGTATTCACAAAATGCCTGGCATCAGTAATCGCCCATTGCAGACTACAGGAATTCAAATTTACCCATACCTGGACGACTGCCTGCTACAAGGGGACAACAAAAGCAAGCTGACAACAGATTTACAAAGGGTCATTTACTTGCTACAAGGACTGGGATACACAGTCAATTTACAAAAGTCAAGGCTGATACCATCCCAAACAAGGACATTCTTGGGTGAATTGGACACAGTACAACAAATGGCATTCCTGACTACAGAAAAACAAAAGAACTTCCTCTTTACTTCTTGGCACTAACAAAACTGAACAAGTTAACAGCAAGAAAAGTTCTGCAGGCCTTGGGCTTCATGGCATCATGCATAATCTTGGTCCCATTTGCCAGACTACATATGAGGAAACTACAGTGGTACCTAAAGAATTTATGGTCCCAACACAGACACAATCTAGAAACAGAAATCCCACTAATTCCATGCTTAAAACAGGAGTTCCTATGGTGGGCTCAGGCATGCCAGTCAAACCCAGGCCTACCCTTTCGCAGATGTCAACCAAGCCAGACCATCACAACAGACGCTTCAGACCTAGGATGGGGGGCCCACATGCTGGACAAATGCGTGCAAGGATTGTGGACACAGGATCAACTTCACCTGCACATCAATCTAAAAGAAATGCTGGCAGTAAAACTGGCAATCCAAAAGTTCAAACCATTTCTCAAAGAGGGCCAGTTGATGATAAGGACAGACAACACCACAGTCATGTGGTACATCAACAAACAGGGAGGCACTCATTCATACCCCCTATGCAGACTGACCTTGGAGCTGTGGACCCTGGCATTCAGCTACAACATTCAGTTACAGGCAATATTTGTACCGGGGAAAGACAATACTCTAGCAGACATATTAAGCAGAACCACCGGATGCCCACGAATGGAAGCTGCACCGGACATCTTCAAGACCATCTCAAAGAAATGGGGAATGCCACAGATAGACCTATTCGCATCACCTCTCAATCACCAGCTCAAAAATTCTGCACAAGGACATTCCACCCACTAGCATGGAAAGTGGACTCACTCTCCTTCAACTGGAAAGGCCTAACAGCATATGCATTCCCACCTCTTCCTTTGATACACAAGGTACTACTAAAAATCAAGGAAGAGCGTCCAAGGATAATCCTGATAGCTCCAAACTGGCCAAGACAACACTGGTACCCACTACTGAAGAGCATGTCTCGAACAAAATGTGGCCAATACCTCTGATGCCTTTGATGTTAACTCAGAACAACTACAGCATCATACATCCAAACCTAAAACGCTGCAACTGACTGCATGGAACATCACATAGCAGCAGCTAATCCAGAACTTTCCCAAAGAGTTAAAGACATTATTCTTGAAGCACGCAGACCTTCAACAAGAAGGAACTATGCTGGAAAATGGAAAAGGTTTGTCATTTGGAGTACGGAAAGAGGAAAAGATGTGTCAAACATAGATATGCCTAACATTCTGGAGTATCTGGCGAACTTCTTCATTCAGGCCTGTCCTACTCCTCCATCAAGATACATGCATCAGCTATTTCAGCAGAATACAGCTTTGATCCACCTGTTTTTCGCACCCTTTGCTCAGGCAGTTCCTCAGAGGAATCAAGAATGTAAAACCTCCAAGGAAACCACCATTACCAGCTTGGGATTTAAACTTTGTGCTAGAAAAGTTGACACTATCACCCTTTGAACCAGCAGCAACAGCAGACCTACAACACCTGTCATGGAAAACTGCTTTCCTACTGGCAATTACTTCAGCAAGGAGGGTTTCAGAACTACAGGCCTTAATGGCAGTGCAACCCTTCTAATCTTCCACCAAGATAGAGTGTCCATGAGGACTAATCCTACATTTATGCCCAAGGTGGTATCCAGAGTGTCTTTAAACCAGGCAATCCACCTACCTACCTTCTTTCCCAACCCACAAAACAGAGGGAAAGAATACTGCATACCTTGGATGTACATAGACAGCTACGCTACTACTTGGACAGAACAAAAATAGCAGAAAGACTGACCAACTTTTTGTAGCCTATGCAACAGGAAGGGAAGGAAAAGCTATTTCAAACAGACAATCTCCAAATGGATAGGAAATTGCATACGATACTGTTACTCCTTCCATGGAAAACCAATTCCACAGAACATAAGACCTCATTCTACAAGGGCAACAGCCACTACCACAGCCTTCTTACGAGGAGTGGCAACCAAAGACATTATTGAGGCTACTTGGACCTCCGTGCATACATTTGCCAAGCATTATAATTTGCCTCTATATTCCAGATCGAGCAGGGTTTGCCACTGCTGTACTGCAAGGGATCCTAAACACACCATAATCTACTTTTATCCTCCTCCCCTAGTTGGCTATGGTATTCTACCCACTTGTTATGACTGCAGATGCATCCATGAAGGACATAGTACAGTTTTGTACCTACCATAAATGTAGATGTCCGAACTGGATAGCATCTGCAGTCAGGATTACCCTCCCTCCTTCCCCTCTGTGGTACTCCTAGGCTGTTTACCCTCCTAATAGCTAGCTGTTGGGGAGTCTTTTATGGTGTATTTGTTTGTATATATGTACATATATGCTTATTGTTGTGTTTACCTCTATCTATTTGGAAACATTGGCATCTATCCAAATTTTTAGCCTGCAAGAGGGCTACTGGCATCTGGGGCAAGTAACACTGAGGAAAATGGCGTCGGCTGATGCTTTTATACCCGAAGACCAACAGAGATGACGTCGGGTGGAGTGCGACCTCAGCGAAGCGGACCCGCACTTTGCAATCCGGCCGACGGCACGGCTGCCTGCCCACAGGACAACCCACTTGTTATGACTGCAGATGCTATCCAGTTCGGACATCTACATTTATGGTAGGTACAAAACTGTACTTTTCGATGGTGGGCAAAAGCCTGTCACCACAACATGGGACAGCCATTCACCTTACCCACAGCCAGGCAGACATTGACAGCAGATGCATCAGATTATACCTGGGGGGCACATAAGGCAGGAAGATGTATTCAGGGCACATGGTCCACAAATCAAATGCATCTACATATCAATCAAAAAGCGATGCTAGCAGTTCAAAATGCCCTGACAGGCTTCAAGGATCTACTTCATCCAGGACAGCTACTGATAAAGACTGACAATATCACAGTCATGTGGTACATAAACGAGCAAGGGGGCACACATTCCTACCCCCTCTGCAGACTAGCCATGAACTTGTGGGAGACAGCATTGACTTACCAAGTACATCTGCAAGCACAATTCCTGCCAGGAAGGATAAATACTCTGGCAGACAAATTAAGCAGAAACCTAATGGATCCCAACGAGTGGAAACTGGATCCACAAGTCTTCAGCATGATAACAAAGAACTGGGGGTGCCCGGACATAGACCTATTTGCCTCTCCTCACAATTGCCAACTACAAAGATTCTGCAAAAGGACTTATCACAAGCAAGCATGGAAAGTGGATGCTCTATCTTTCAGCTGGAAAAACCTAACAGTATATGCCTTTCCTCCTCTGCCTCTCCTCCCCAAGGTGCTCCTCAAGGTCAGACAAAAGAAGCCAAAAATTATTTTGATTGCTGTAAATCAAAAAAGCACAGAGTCCCAGACAGCATTAGTGCTTCCAGTTGGTTTAATCCACCAATAACACACAAACAGGTTAAAAAACAAGATAAACGTACTGTCACTTACCAATAGTAGAAACTAAAAAAATAAACAACAGAACGAAACCATAAGTAAAGCGCTTTTCATCCGGATTGTATCCGGACTTCTTCAGACAAGAAACCAACATTAAAATCAAGTTTAAATAACCTCCCATTCTGATGTTAACCTATCAGAGCTTAGTATACTTCCTTTGAAATTTTTAAAGCCATAATTACCTTCGTTCAAAATGAGCGGATGTTCTGTATAAAGTCATATAAATTATTTAAATATCACCGTAAATATTCAAACACATATATGCTACCCTGGTGAGCTGCATCCCATTCCTATTTTATGTTCGATTATCCAGTAAGTGTGTAAACATGCACACCATCAACAATAAATAAAAAGTTGTCTAACATAGTTAAAAGCCATATGTTAATGAACCTACTTATCAGAAATTTCTCCATGTATATGTTATACAGTTGAACAGCAATGACCGGTCAGTCCAACCAAATCCACGACAACACCCAAAAGTGAAAAAACAGTCCCAGTCAAGATGTAAAGCACAGGCACGATGTGAAGTAAAATTGAATTCTTTATTAAACACACTATGAAAATACGGCATTCTGGTTAAGCGCTTTCATCTACAACAGTAGATTTCATCAGAGCATTTTTAAACTGCCAAACTTTACTTATATAGCTATCTTCCCAGTCGATGACTCATATTTATTAACAATTCACTAATTAGTACTTAAAGTGCACTGTGCATGATTCCCCCACATATAAATAATAATAATTTTACAAGTTAAAAAATTGATATTCCTTCATCTTAAATGATACTTGATCCATAAAATAGACGCATACTTAAAACATTACAAGTGTGAATACTTCCTATCCACTGAATTGCGCTAATGCATAAAATAAACATTATGTTAAAAATTGTGTAAATAATCATACATACTTAACCATTAGTTAAATGTATATATAAAAATGTATATATTCAAAAAGATGTATGAAAAAATATTCAAATGTATATATATGACAAATTAATAAAAAATATTAATAAAAAAATATATAATATATGAAACCCGATGCAAAACCTTTCAAGGTACTGTAAAAAGTGTTCAATCTAATTCTGAACAGCACAAGGTGAAGTGTTACCACACTTTAACCTTCTTAGACAATCATTTTGATTTTAACAATACTAAACGAGTCAATTATGGCTCTAAAGGGACAGGAAATAAAGCGACTGATGATATGACTTTAAAAGATGCAATTTTTTTTGTTTGGAAAAAAATTGAAAGTTTTAAAAAGTGTTCAGTTAGACAATACTTATTTGAAGAAGTGCTTAGACGCAAATGTGGTATCCATGGGCCTGAGGTTTTTTAAATGGCCTATGGGGGTCGAAATGGATGATGAAAGAATAAGTGAATGTACAAAAATGTTTGATGAATTTGGGTTTGTGTTCATGAAGTATTTGATATCATGCAATGACAAGAAAATATGTAATTTACTTATGGAAATTGAACATTTAGATCAAGTAATAACCAATGATTTACTTTTTGATGAGTATGAAATGTGTTTTAATGCTCAGTTCACATGGGTTGAAAATCAGATCAACAAACAGTTTGATAAAAAATGTAAGAAATTAAAACGAGATCTGCAGCATCTTGACTGGGACTGTTTTTTCACCTTTGGGTGTTGTCGTGGATTATGTTATACAGTTGATGTAAAAAGTGTTTATAATAATATGTCATTGCATCATTAATTCCTATAGCTTTTTGCTGAGCATATCGACTACAATGTAAGTAAACTCCTGGTCTTTAACTGGAAACTTTCATTTGTTAATACCCACTTGTAAAGTGAAAATAAAATAAACAGCTCTTAGAGGACCGAAGTCCAAGGCAGTCTACTATTAATTTACTAGCCATGCCTTATTTGTCCTAAAATGACATACATATACTGAACAGGTATATGCGTCTGATTCAGTGCAGCCAAGACAATTCCCTGCGAGCTACATCCCCGAACCCAAATGGCTGCAGCGGCACTTTGCCTTAGTGCAATACGGCTGAAAAGCCTAGCCACTGCAGCTGTAATCTATGTACGGGCAAAGGCAACTGTACCGGATGTGTAACACATTCCTTATGTACATTCAAGGAATGCATTTATTTACTTATTTATTTATTTTGTTGTCAGTCTGACAACATAATAAATAAATACTTCAATAAATGCATTCTTTGAATGTAAATAAGAATGTGTTACACATCCGCACGGTTGCCTCTGCACATAGATTACAACTGCAGCGACTGAACTTTTCAGCCGTATTTCGCAAACTGCCGCTGCAGCCATTTGCGATTTAGTTCTTGAGCTATCTGGAATCCATACACATAACGCTAACTAAGTAAAATTATACATATTAATAAAACCTAAGTCTTAAACAACTATGGTTATTTTAACATCTCCACAATAATCTAAGTAGTTTCCAAACCTTATATTAAGGGTTTGCATAAGTTCGCCTCTACTTATGACCAAAATACTTTCCCTACTAAATTCAATTCAGAGTAAAAAGCCTTAGTGAACAATAATCTAAGGTAAACTATACGTTTGGTACTGGTTATAAATTAACTAATATACTACTATGTGTCGGTTCTATAAATTCCTATAACTCATTTCTACGAATTGTCCTTCCAAAAATGGTCAATCGAAAAGATTTTTTACTCTATTATAATCAATCATTTTACGATTAAAATAGTTCAATAAGACCACCCATACACAAATCAAGGAACCAAATAGTCGTGGATCATGTATAGTACCCTTTTTACCTAAGTAAACTTCTAAGTTTAAGTACACATGCTATGCTATGGAGCACGTTTCATTCAACCCTGGCTCATTACAAGCGTCTAACCGTAGTTGCCAGTTCAATTCGCTTTTCTCCAACAATAACTTAATAAAACTATCATTTATGTATTTTTTATTTTTATGGTTGTTTTCCACCCTTTGTGCTATCTTAGAAATAATCTTGAATTTAAAAAAGTGTTCAGCATTTTGGTCACAATGTCTTGCTAGAGCGTTATCAATGTTCTTGTTGATTGCATATACATGTTCGTAAATTCTGTCCTTTAACCGACTGTCGGTTTTACCGACGTAAAATGCTGGACATTGTTGACATTCAGCTAAATATACAACTGATCTTGTATTGCAATTATAGGTATCGTAAATGTAAAATGTATCATCTCTAATTTTGAAACAATTCCCACTATCTATATAGCTACAGTATTTACATGCTCCACATTTTTGTGTGCCCGCATTGATCTTCTTAACTTTTATATTGTGTTTCCAAAAGGTTTTTCATATTGAAGCCCCTCCTAAATATAATAGTGGGAGATTCACCTGTCTTACTAAAAATGTCCTTATCCAGTGATAAATAATACCAACATTTTCTAATTGTTTTCTGAATATCTATTGCTACAGGGCTGCAAGTGAAAGTAAATGAAAGTGAACATTTTTTTTCTTTAATGTTTGCAACTTGTTCAAGTCTTGTAGGGAGAAATCCATCTTCCTGAACAACATTAACTGCTCCAGTATCTGAGGTGTTTCCCCATGTTGTTATGCAATTATCCAAAATCGGTTTATAGATACCTACTTTCCTTTTAACTTTCACTTCATGAAATATGTCTGTCAAAAACCATTTAGGGTACCCCCTATGTGTAAACATATCATGCAGAAGTTTACATTCCGCTTCAAATTCACTTTCTAATGTGTGTGACTTATACTCAAGTATCCCACAAGATCTGGGAATAGAATGGGTAGTGGATTTTATAAAAAAATAAAGGGGCAACTGAAAATGATAGGTTATTAGTGGAACAACTGTTAGACATCATTTTGAAAAACAATTATATATCATTCAACAAGTTATTCCTGCAGAAAATTGGAGTAGCAATGGGGTCCCCGGTAGGAGCGAGTTTTGCAAACCTGGTTATGGCCTACTGGGAATCCAGCTACATATTTCAAAGCCAATGGAATGAAAAAATCATCTTCTACAAAACATTTTTGGACGACATCTTTATAATAATTAATGGAGACCGTACTTTAGCAGATAACCTAGTGGCCTTTTTAAACTCAAGCAGTACTTTTCTTAAATTTACTAGAAATTTTCAAGAATGTAAGATCCACTTCTTGGATGTAGAACTTAGTAAAAACATCCAATAGGGTACGTACACTGCAAAAATCTATAGGAAAAGTACTTACTCAAATTCATTTCTACACTTTACTAGTTCCCACCCTCAACATCAGAAAAAATCATTGGTGAAAGGCCAACTTGTACGTGCAGCTAGAATGATAACTATAGAAAGTGAATTTGAAGAGGAATGTAAACTTCTGTAAGATATGTTTACACATAGGGGGTACACTAAATGGTTTTTGACAGACATATTTCATGAAGTGAAAGTTAAAAAGATTTTGGATAATTGCATAACAACATGGGGAAACACCTTAGATACTGAAGCAGTTAATGTTGTTCAGGAAGATGGATTTCTTCCTACAAGACTTGAACAAGTTGTAAATATTAAAGAAAAAAATTTTTCACTTTCATTTACTTTCACTTACAGCCATGTAGCAATAGATATTCAGAAAACAATTAGAAAATGTTGGTGTTATTTATCATTGGATAAGGACATATTTAGTAAGATAGGCGAATCTCCCAGTATTATATTTAGGAGGGGCTTCAATATGAAAAACCTTTTGGAAACACAATATAAAGTTAAGAAGATCAATGCGGGTACACAAAAATGTGGAGCATGTAAATACTGTAGCTATATAGATAGTGGGAATTGTTTCAAAATTAGAGATGAGACATTTTACATTTACGATACCTATAATTGTAATACAAGATCAGTTGTATATTTAGCTGAATGTCAACAATGTCCAGCATTTTACGTCGGTTAAGGGACAGAATTTATGAACATGTATATGCAATCAACAAGAAGAACATTGATAATGCTCTAGCAAGATATTGTGACCAAAATGCTGAACACTTTTTAAATTCAAGATTATTTCTAAGATAGCACAAAGAGTGAAAAACAACCATAAAAATAAAAAATACATAAATGATAGTTTTATTAAGTTATTGTTGGAGGAAAGTGATTTGAACTGGCAACTATGGTTAGACGCTTGTAATGAGCCTGGGTTGAATGAAAAGTGCTCCATAGCATGTGTACTTAAAGTTAGAAGTTTACTTAGGTAAAAAGGGTACTATACATGATCCACAACTATTTGGTTCCTTGATTTGTGTGTGGGTGGTTTTATTGAACTATTTTAATCGTAAAATGATTGATTATAATAGAGTAAAAAATCTTTTTGATTGACCATTTTTGGAAGGACAATTAGTTGAAATGAGTTATAGGAATTTATAGAACCGATACATAGTAGTATATTAGTTAATTTATAACCAGTACCGAACGTATAGTTTACCTTAGGCTTTTTACTAAGGCTTTTTACTCCGAATTGAATTTAGTAGGGAAAGTATTTTGGTCATAAGTAGAGGCGAACTTATGCAAACCCTTAGTATAAGGTTTGGAAACTACTTGGATTATTGTGGAGATGTTAAAATAACCATAGTTGTTTAAGACTTAGGTTTTATTAATATGTATAATTTTATTTAGTTAGAGTTATGTATCACACACATACCTGTTCAGTATATGTATGTCATTTTAGGACAAATAAGGCATGGCTAGTAAGTTAATAGTAGACTACCTTGGACTTCGGTCCTCTAAGAGCTGTTTATTTTATTTTCACTTTACAAGTGGGTATGAACAAATGAAAGGTTCCAGTTAAAGACCAGGAGTTTACTTACATTGTAGTCGATATGCTCAGCAAAAGCTATAGGAATTAATGATGCAATGACATATTGTAAACACTTTTTGCAACATATACACGGAGAGATTTCTGATAAGTAGGTTCGTTAACATATGGCTTTTAACTATGTTAGACAACTTTTTATTTATTGTTGATGGCGTGCATGTTTACACACTTACTGGATAATCTAACATAAAATAGGAATGGGATGCAGCTCACCAGGGTAGCATATATGTGTTTGAATATTTATGGTGACATTTAAATAATTTATATGACTTTATAGAGAACATCCGCTCATTTTGAGCGAAGGTAATTATGGCTTTAAAAATTTCAGAGGAAGTATACTAAGCTCTGACAGGTTAACTTCAGAATGGGAGGTTATTTAAACTTGATTTTAATGTCGGTTTCTTGTCTGAAGAAGTCCGGATACAATCTGGACGAAAAGCACTTTACTTATGGTTTCTTTCTGTTGTTTATTTTTTTAGATGTTCATCGTGTTACCCTGCTGCAGTCATCACACTCGGGTTATCCTGTCGTCAGGCGGTCGCTTCTTCCCTGACGTCAGTGCGCCAGGGGTATATAAGAGGCATCCGACGCCATTTTCTTCAGTCTTTCTTGCCGCGCGGTGCCCGAAGCAGAAGCAGTTCGCAAGTGCCGGTTGGCCGACACCTGAGATTTTCGAATCGAATTTCAGTCCGAAGTCTTCAAAGCTAAGTACCCCGTTGGGGAAACTTTTCTTGCCTCAGTCCGATGCCAGAAAAAGTTAACAATTGCATTTCTTGTGGGAAGCAAATACCTCATAAGGACTTTCATTCTTATGGTATACCTTGCCTAGGCCCAGACCAAGGCGTCACTGGTTGTCGGTTTTGTGCTAGGTTCAATAAGCGAACTATAAAGTGACGCTTTGATTTCGCACGACACTACTTCGGTAGGAAATTTAATTACACTATGCCGTTGGAGCAACCGACTACCGGCGTGCATGAAAAACACAAAGATAAAGACAGGCAGCCTAGATCCAAGCCAGACTCCGAGGCCTCGGCTGGGCTGGTCGCCGGTTCTCTGGTTTTCAGTGAGACGCCTACGCAGCCCCTGGCGACCGTAGAATTGGAAACCCAGACCGCTTCGGATTCTCAAGCAGAGAGTACTAGGCCGACGCAGCCATTTTCTTTCAGCCCTACAGACAACATTGCAGAAGAAGCCAGTGCTGTGGAAACACCTTCGGTTACAGAAGGTGTCTTCAGACCGACTACTCTCACTATAAAGTCTTATGCTAAGCTTAAAACTCCTCTAAAACCAAAAAAGACTGCATATCAGTCTCCAGTTCAAGGCCCCATGCCTAAGAAACAGATGCTTAAAATGGCTGAAGATTTGATTTCTTTAATCAGGGGTTCCCAATCCCCCCCCCCCAGACAAAAGGCCTAGACAAGAGGAGGATTATGCCTCCTCTGATCAAGTGTCTATTTCCTCAGGCTCCTCTGAGGAACAGGATTACTCTTTTGCCCCTTATGAAGATTCTGATGCTGAAGATTCCATTCCCTCAGCTTCTCCCCCTGAAGACTTTTCCTTTGGGGAAACCTTACATACCATGAGGGAATATTTCCACTGTGAAGGTCAGGACTACTCTGACTCAAAGAAAAGGCTCTGAGAGTTTCTTTTACTCCCCCAGCACAGACCACTTGCTATCCCTCCAGTTTTAGACATTGTGGATGATGTTTACTTAGAATCTAGTCTAAATCCAGCCACCTGCTCCAGCCAAACCAGACAGATAATTATAGAGTGCCTGACTCACACAAATTCCTTTACAAAAGCCCTGTTGCTGACCCAGAGACAATCTCCCAGGGTCCCAAAGGGGCTAAGGCTTCTATGGCTAAAAATCCTGTACCCTCTGAAAGGGACTCCAGAGCACTAGATTGGTGGGGGAAAAAGGTTTACACCTCAGCTACTCTAGCTATGAGAACATTAAATTGTCAATTTCACATGCTGAAATACCAGCAATTCCTAATGTCTCAAATAAAACAAAAGTTGAGCACACACCCTCAACAGTCTGAATTCAAGGAAATGCAGGATCTGTTGCATGCAGCTGAACAGGTAGGCAAACATACTTTACAATGTGGATTTGATTCCTTGGAAGCTTCCTGTAGAGCAGCTTTTACTGGGTCTGTTATACGTAGGCATGCGTGGTTAAAGGAACAAACTCTGCCAGATCATGTTAAAGCAAAGTTACTAGATGCACCCTTACAGCAGGATGTCTTATTTGGGGTTAAAGCAGAAGAGGTTTTAAAGAAAATGGAGGATAAGGCAAAATCTATGCAGACGGTCAAAGATTTCTTACAGGTACAACCCCCACGCTTCAGCAGAAATTGGCCAACAAAAAATTGGTCCTTTCCAGCTTCTGACAGACCACAGAGGGGTAAATACAGGCGCCCAAGGGGCAGAGGTCAAGCACAAATCCCTTACAAACCTCGCCAATGGGGCACTGCAACACAGAAGGGAGGAGAAGACAGGCCCCAAACTACTAGAAGACAAACACAATGACTTAAACCTCAAACTGCCAAGCAAAGCTCTCTTGGCAGCTCCCTTGGGAGGAAAATTAGCACTTTTTGCAGACAACTGGCACATCATCACAAAGGACAAATGGGTCCTAGACATTATCTCACAAGGATACAGATTCCATTTCCACACCCTGCCAATGATAAAAGGAATGCCAAACCTGCCACAAAATCAATGGGCAGAGGTACAAAAATAAATTACAGCTCTCATGGACATGAGAGCCATTCAACTGGTACCTACACAGGAGCAAGACCAAGGATTTTACTCAAGGCTCTTTCTAGTCCCCAGAAAGGACAATGCATGGAGACCCATTCTGGACCTTTCAATTCTAAACACCTACTTGCAAGTACCCAAATTCAAGATGCTAACACTGCAGCAGCTTCTTCCCATGTTGGGCAAGAAGGCTTGGCTAGTAACGTTGGACCTCAAGGAGGCATACCTGCATGTCCCTATCAGACAAAATTGCAGAAGATACCTCCGTTTCATTGCAGGTTCAACCCATTACCAATTCTCTGCACTGCCCTTTGACTTATCTACTGCGCCCAGGGTCTTCACAAAATGCCTGGCACCAGTAATTGCATACTGCAGACAAAGAGGAATTCAAATATACCCATACCTGGACGACTGCCTCATCCAAGCAGAAAGCAAGGACATTCTCTTACAACATCTGGCTTTTGTAAAACACCTTCTAAGTTGCCTAGGGTACACAGTAAACGAAAAGAAATCAAAGCTAGTGCCCTCACAAAATATGACATTCCTGGGTGCCAGCTTGAATACAACGGCCCAGATGGCTTATTTGACGCCAGACAAACAACTCCAACTAACTCAATACTTCAAAATAATGGCAACAAAGACCCAACTCCCTGCAAGAAAAATTCTGCAGGCCTTGGGCTTCATGGCATCTTGCATACTACTAATACCATTTGCAAAACTGCATATGAGGAAATTACAATGGTACCTGAAAAGCGTATGGACTCAACACAGCCACAGCTTGGAAACAATGATACCTCTCATTCCCTGCCTTCAACAGGAGTTTCTATGGTGGTCACAGGCATGTCACCTCAACAAGGGTCAGCCTTTCACCTTACCCCCAGCCAGGCAAACTATGACAACAGATGCATCGGACTATGCCTGGGGGGCACACATGGCAGGACAGTGCGTTCAAGGCATATGGACTGCAGATCAAAGAAATCTGCACATCAATCAAAAAGAAATGCTAGCTGTACAGAATGCTCTGACGGCCTTCAAGGACCTCTTCCATCCAGGACAGCTTATAATAAGGACAGACAACACCACAGTAATGTGGTACATAAACAAGCAAGGGGGTACACACTCCTACCCTCGATGCAGGCAAGCTATGACCTTGTGGAACACAGCACTGGCTTACCGAGTTCAATTACAAGCACAATTCCTGCCAGGAAAAAAGAACACATTGACAGACGACCTAAGCAGGAACATCATGAATCCCCACGAGTGGAAACTGGACCCACAAGTATTTGCAATAACTCAGAAATGGGGGTGCTCAGACATAGACCTGTTTGCCAACCCCCAAAACTATCAGCTATCAAAATTTTGCACAAGGACATTTCACCATCAAGCTTGAAAGTGGATGCACTCTCATTCAGTTGGAAAATGTTGACAGTATATGCCTTTCCTCCATTGCCCCTTCTCACAAAGGTGCTGCTGAAAGTCAGGTTGGAGAGACCTCAAATGATACTCATTGCCCCAGACTGGCCATGCCAGCACTGGTATCCACTACTAAGGAACATGGCCCACGGCCCACCATGGATTTTACCACAAATTCCTCATCTGCTCACACAGCAAGACAGTCAGATTCTACACAGCCAGCTCAAAACCTTAAATTTGGCTGCATGGCAAATCAACTAAGCAACCAGCCAGCTCCTCTTACACAAGCTGTTATGGATGTCATTCTGGAGGCCAGGAGGCCCAGCACCAGGAAAGCCTATTCAGACAAATGGAAAAGATTTTGCGCCTGGAACCAAGCTAAAGGCCAAAATCCCCTTGAGCCGGACATACCTCAGATTCTACAATATTTAACTGAGATGTTACACAAAGGACTTTCTTTTTCATCTATTAAAATCCACGCCTCAGCTATTTCAGCTCACTACAACACGGATCCTCTCTTATTTTCACATCCACTTCTAAGGCAGTACCTCAGAGGGGCCAAAAACATTAGGCCTCCCAGGAGAGCACCAACGCCAACTTGGGACCTCAACTTTGTTCTGGAAAAACTTACGCTGCCACCTTTTGAGCCACCTTTCTCAGCTGATTTAAAGTTTATGTCATGGAAGACTGCCCTGCTGCTAGCAGTTACTTCAGCCAGAAGAGACTCAGAGCTACAGGCACTAATGGCAATAGAGCCTTTCCTCATTTTTCATCAAGACAGAGTTTCTCTACGAACTAACCCCTCCTTTATGCCAAAGGTGGTATCCAGTGTGGCTCTAAATCAAACCATCCATTTGCCCATCTTCTTCTCAAATCCACAGAACAAAGGAGAAAGACTCCTGCACTCCTTGGACATTCACAGGCAACTACATTACTACTTGGATAAAACTAAGGTTTTCAGAAAATCTGACCAGCTTTTTGTATCCTATGCTACAGCATCACAAGGAAAGGCTATCTCAAAACAGACCATTTCCAAATGGATAGGACATTGCATACGTTTCTGCTACACCCATCATGGAAAACCAGTTCCTGCTAGCATAAGGCCCCACTCCACCAGGGCAGCAGCTACATCTACAGCCTTCCTCAGGGGGGTGCCAACCAAGGATATTCTGGAAGCTTCAACTTGGGGTTCAGTACACACCTTCACCAAACACTATCACTTACCACTTTACTCTAAGACTAGAGCTGGCTTCGCCACTGCAGTTTTGCAGGGCCTTCTAGCCTCCTCTAACCCTGTTTGACTCCACCTCCCATCCTTAGCTTTGGGATTCAACCCAAGTGTGATGACTGCAGCAGGGTAACACGATGAACATAGTACAGTTTTGTACCTACCATAAATGTAGATGTTCGAGTGTACACCCTGCTGCAGTCCAGGTTACCCTCCCTCCATCCTCTCTGACCTAACTGAAACCTTTCAATACCTTAAAATCTGATACAACCTTTGTGGTGTATTTGCTTATAGCTGGAGGGATGTTTTGTTTGTGCTAATCTTTTATTATTGGTACTATCTGAAAACTGGCACTATTTTCAAAAAATTGGCATATTGTCACAAAAGACAAATGGATCCTGGACATTATAAACAGAGGCTACAGATTCCATTTTCACACCCTTCCAAAAATGAGAGGCATGCCAAACCTGCCACACAATCAAAGGGAAGAGGCACAAAGACAAATTTCAGATCTCATGGACATGAAAGCTATTCAAGAGGTACCTACTCACGAACAAGGTCAAGGTTTTTATTCCAGACTATTCCTGGTACCAAGGAAGGGAAAAGATTGGAGACCTATTTTGGACCTATCCATCCTAAACACATTTTTACTCGTACCAAAATTCAAGATGCTCACATTACAGCAGCTTCTTCCCATGCTGGGCAAGGAGTCTTGGCTGGTAACACTGGACCTCAAAGAGGCATACCTGCGTGTCCCAATCAGACAAAATTGCAGAAGATACCTCAGATTTCTTGCAGGATCAACCCATTATCAATTCTCTGCATTGCCCTTTGGCTTATCTACTGCGCCCAGAGTATTCACGAAATGCCTGGCATCAGTAATCGCCTACTGCAGACTTCAAGGGATACAAATATACCCATATTTGGACGACTGCCTGATCCAAGCGGACAGCAAGCACATACTTCTGAAACATCTGGCTTTTGTAATAATGTTGTTGAATTCTCTGGGATACACAGTCAACAAAAAGAAATCAAGGCTTATACCCTCTCAGAAAATAATTTTCCTGGGTGCCAACTTGGACACAAACACCCAGATGGCCTACCTCACACCAGAGAAGCAGGGGCAACTAACTCAATACTTCAGAAAACTAGCAAATTTCACCAGGCTGACTGCAAGGAAAATCGTGCAGGCTCTGGGATTCATGGCATCTTGCATCCTACTAATCCCATGTGCAAAACTGCATATGAGGAAACTTCAGTGGTACCTGAAAAACCTATGGTCTCAACACAGCCACAGTTTGGAAACAATAATACCACTAATTCCATGTCTTCAAAAGGAATTTCTGTGGTGGGCTCAAGCATGCCAAACAAACACAGGTCTCCCATTCTGCAAGCCTCAAGCAATTCAAGTCATCACAACAGACGCCTCGGACTATGCCTGTGGGGCACACATGACAGATCGGTTACTTCAGGGCAAATGGTCCCAAAAAGAAAAGCACCTTCACATCAATCAAAAGGAAATGCTAGCAGTAATAAATGCTATTATAGCTTTCAAAGACCTTCTGCATCCAGGTCAACTATTGATAAGGACAGACAACACCACAGTAATGTCGTACATAAACAAACAGGGAGGAACCCATTCATACCCCCTATGCAGGCTGGCCATGTCACTTTGGAACATGGCCCTGGAATTACAAATCGAACTTCAAGCGCAGTACTTGCCAGGCAAGGAAACCGCTGGCAGACAACCTAAGCAGAAATATGACAGATCCACACGAATGGAAGTTGCATCCTCAAGTTTTTACAGAGATAATTCAAGCATGGGGAAGGCCAGACATAGATCTCTTTGCCTCCCACAAAAATCACCAATTGACAAAATTCTGCTCAAGGACTTTTCATCCACAGGCCTGGTGAGTGGACGCTCTCTCTTTCAGTTGGACAACAATGACAGTTTATGCCTTTCCACCTCTTCCTCTGCTGCCCAAAGTTCTATTAAAAACCAGAGCAGACAGACCAAAGATGATTCTCATTGTTCCAGACTGGCCAAGACAGCACTGGTACCCACTCCTGAGGAGCCTGTCCCATTCCCTCCATGGACCTTACCTCTAATGCCTCTTCTTCTGACTCAGCACAGCTTCAGAGCTCTTCACAGACAGCTGAAAACACTCAATCTGGCAGCATGGAGGATTCCTTAACATCACAACAGACCCTACTCTCCAAGGAGGTGCAGGATGTCATTTTGGAGGCCAGAAGGCCGTCTACTAGTAAAGCTTACTGCAGAAAAATGGAAACGGTTTTGTGCCTGGAATGAGAAAAAGGCCAGAATCCTGGAAAACTGAATTTACCTCAAATATTACAGTATCTAGCTGAGCTGCTAAGCAGTGGACTTTCATTCTCCTCCATCAAAATCCATGCCTCAGTCATTTCTGCAGAATACAACACTGATCCACCTTTATTCTCTCACCCCCTCTTCCTCAGAGGGGCTAAGAATATAAAACCCCCAAGGAAACAACCAATACCTGCTTGGGATCTCAATTTCATTCTAGAAAAGCTGACCTTGCCTCCTTTTGAGCCAGCTGCCTCAACAGATTTGCAATATTTGTCCTGGAAAACAGCCTTCCTTCTGGCTATCACCTCAGCTAGACTAGTCTCAGAACTACAAGTCCTCATGGCTGTGCAGCCTTTTATCATCTTCCATCAGGACAGAGTTTCCTTACAAACCAACCCGTCCTTTATGCCAAAGGTGGTATCCAGGGTAGCTTTGAATCAGGCTATACACTTACCTACCTTTTACCCTAATCCTCAAAACAAAGGGGAGAGACTACTACATTCCTTGGACATCCACAGACAGCTGCGTTATTATTTGGACAGAACAAAGCCTTTCAGAAAATCAGAACAACTCTTTGTGTCCTATGCTACAGGAGCTCAAGGGAAGCCAATTTCCAAACAGACAATCTCAAAATGGATAGCCCACTGCATTCGCTTTTGTTACTCTTTTCATGGTAAAACTGTACCTGCAGGCATCAGATGTCACTCCACAAGGGCCACAGCTGCCTCTGCAGCTTTCCTCAGAGGAGTTCCTACCAAAGATATTTTGGAAGCAGCCACTTGGAGTTCTGTGCATACCTTCTCCAAGCACTACCACCTACCATTATACTCCAAAACTAGAGCAGGCTTTGCCACTGCAGTCTTGCAGGGCATTCTGGCTCCTCCTAGTTCCACCTAGTGCCTACCACCCCTTTCTTAGCTTTGGGATTCTACCCATCTGTTATGACTGCAGCTGTATGCACGATGAACATAGTACAGTTTTGTACCTACCATAAATGTAGATGTTCGAGTGCTAATACAGCTGCAGTCCAGGTTCCCTCCTCCTTCCCCTCTTGGGACAGGCCTGTTGGCTAACACCTCCTCATACAACCTGATTGGGGTATTCTTTTATGGTGTATTTGCTTGCAACTACTGTATTTTGATTATATTGCATTGCTTTATTACACAAATGTATGTATTGCCTTCCTTCTGGGGGCACCTGACATCTGGGGCAAGAAAAACTGAAGAAAATGGCGTTGGCTGGTTTTTTTATACCCTGGTGCACTGGGCGTCAGGGAAGAAGCGACGACAACCGACGCCGGACCTAGACTTTGGAATTCGGCCGACCGAGGACCCGCCTGATGGCAGGAGAACCCATCTGTTATGACTGCAGCGGTATTAGCACTCGAACATCTACATTTATGGTAGGTACAAAACTGTACTTTATCCTCCCTCCATCCCCCTTTACCTTGCTGGGACTTATCTGCACTTCTCTATTCTATACAACCTATGTGGTGTATTTGCTTGTAGATGAAGGAAAAGTTGTTTTTTGGTTATGCATGCTTTTTGGCATTAGTGAGCTTACCATTTTAGGGGCACCTGACATCTGGGGCAAGAAAAACTGAAGAAAATGGCATCAGCTGCATCTTTTATACCCCCTGGCGCACTGACGTCAGGGAGGAGGCGACAGCAACCGACGCCGGACCTAGACTTTGGAACTTAGGCCGACTGCAGGTAGCCTGCCAGCAGGATAACCCAATTGTAATGACTGCAACCGTGAATACACTCGAACATCTACATTTATGGTAGGTACACAACTTTACTTTTTGTACTTAACATAACATTCCATGTGAGTTCATTTCGCCTTCATTCTTACGTCCATCCCTCCTACCCCCTCCTGGGCTGTTAGATGACCGAGATTCTGGATCCATCCTGGTTGCACAATCCTCCTATACCTTTCTCTTGGGAGTGAAAGAATGACATATAGTATTATATGCAGCAAACAAAATCTGAGGTAACTGTAGGTGCATCATGGGATAGGGACTTGGCCTTGAGCTATTTGAAGACCTCTATCTTTGCAATTGGCCGACTTGGAGCCGAGGGATTGGCTCAGAACCCATCAGTAAAGAATGAAGGTGAGATGAACAACTTACTATGGAACGTTATGGTAAGTACATCACTTCTTTTTAGAGCTCATTGTAGGCTATGTGGTATATTTAGATGATTTGCTATCTTTGCAGATTCTTTTCCAAGTGTCAGGAATTTTTCTCTTGGGTGAGAAATCTCCTGCACAAGCTGGATTCCAAAAGAACTTTCAAATTCCATCTTGACTCTTTCTCACAGGATTATGTTGCTGGGATGTCAGACACCACAATTCAAAGAGCTTCTTTTCCACAGGAAAAATAGCTGTATATTTAGATCTGTTTTTAGAGTTTTCCACTCAGTTTGGTCACTGTGAGAGAATACCCTAGGATTTTTGATATTGTGGCTTTAGTGAGTCTTATGATACACCTGGAAGACTCCACGTGAGAAAGATAAAGTAGTGTGTGAAGTTCCTCTGATCCCGGCACCAACATGCTTGGTCTTTTCAAATCCCAGAGCTGGAATGTGTCAGAAGAGACAAGAGATATCTCTAAATCCAGGTCTTCTCTTGTCCCTCCGTGTTCCAAAGCAGTCTATCACTACAGATACCTCTGAGTTTGCTTGGGGAGGAGTTTCAGAAGGGTTGAAAGTGCAGGCTGTGTAGGGCACCAAGGACAGATGCAAACACATACATGTAAAAAAGATGTTTGCCCTGATCAAGGTATTCAACTCTGTGAATAATCTTTGGTCCCCAGGACCTCTTCAAGTTGTTACACATATTGCCAGTCATATGGTACATCAACAAGCAAGTAGGAACCAGGTCGTACCCCCTTTGCAGGCTAGCCAGGTTAGCTTGTGGTAATGCTTCATTGAACATTCTCACTGTACAGGCATCCTACATTTCATCAGAGCATAACTGTGTGGCATACAAGCTGAGCAGGACAAGGGCATACCCTCACAAATGGAAAATAGATCAGGGAGTCTTGCAAGATTTTAAGCCATTAGTGGGGAGTTCCTCAAGTAGACCTCTTTGCTTCCTCTGTGAACAATCTGGCAGGATTCTGCTCCAGGGCTTTATGTAGAAATGTAAATATTACTCTCATGTTTCTCTTACTGCTGGGTTAGGTTAAACAATGTTATTGCTATGTAATACATCTGTCCAGACTATTGTATCTTTGCATATCTCCCCATTCATAAATCTTTAAGAAAAAAAAACAAGATGTTAAACCATAAAATTATTTCAAGAAAACTTCTGTACCATTGATTTTTATTAGCACTATATTTATTACTCTGTGGCGATACTGAACTTATCCCTGGGTCTGTCCCCTGCAGTTCACACCCCCACAGTACACCACAGCCCACTCATGGAATATGACTATATTCTTCAGTATGAAAGTAATCAAACTCTGTAGCCAGATCCAGCCATAAACTTGATATTCCATCTCTCCCCGAGATCTGGTTAAAATCCAGTAAATGAGATGAAGAGATAATCTCCCCAGGTTGTATTTTCATTAGAGCAGATGGGATGATCTGAAAAGGTGAAGGAATATACATATTATTCTTAAGCCAATTCAACTTCTTGGCTGTACCACAGTTTAACTCGTCTAAAATCTTAGTAACTTAATTACAAGCCACTACGCTCAACTTGACGTAGAAGTCATCTGTATCTCACTACACCCAATCATAAAGAATATTTTTTCTAAGATATTTTATGCTGGATCTCTACTAATGGCACCATGCCATTGTATTGGGTGATGTAAACCTAGATTGGGCCAATAACAGCAGTAAAGCACACACTACACAAAACATGAACCTTATTAGTTTCACACAAATAACTGACACTACCAGAATATACAAAAGGAGTGACAAGGGAAAGGCTTAATAATTGGCCACTAGCTATTCAAGCTATTTGCATTCTTTCCTCGGGTATTTTGCTAAACTTCCACAGGATAACAGAAAACCACAAAAATGTAATTTCCATGCAGGTGAAAGCCCAAAGGTGTTTCCACAAAGACGCTTTTAATGAGTTAGTAAAACAATGCAACTGGTACCTTGTAAAATATCTACCCTAGAAGAGGCTGTCAGCTGCTGTAACAACACCTTCCTAACGTCTTTGTCTCTGTTGCATCTGTATGTATGAACAAGGTTAAATCCACTACTTCCTCTTGGATGTCAACAGAAGTTAAGGAACTAAGGTCAGTCAGGAACAACTTGGAGACACTGGAAAATCTCTCAAGCAATCCATTGTGTAGTATAAAAAATACATACTTAGAAATTGGATTAAATACACCACAAAGAAAAACAAGCACATTTCCATTAACCATCAGTTACTCCAGTATCAAAATAATCCAAACAGTAGTGGAACAGTACTGAGCAAACATTAACAGACTTCTCAGGTTAAAAAAAATACACCCTGACCTTTCTCCAGTAAAACTGATGTTAACATTACCTCCTCTTTTAACAAGCTTTTTTTTTATCTATTTATTTGACATTTGTTGACCGGGATAGTCCAACTGAGCTTGTCGCCCTTTTTCAGTAGAGGCCTGGGGAGAAAAGCTCCACAATTATACACAGAAAGGTAATGATGATGATGAAAATAGTAATAACAATAGAAAAAGTCAAAGGTATACAATAAGTAGAATCATAAATCCATACATTACAAAATAAAAATGTACAATCTTTTGAGAAACAGGTTATGTAAAAGCGTTGGTTTGTACAGGGTGGATTTGAGTGAGCAGTTAAAGCAGTTAGTCTCAGACATTTACAAGATAGCAACATTAATTATGTCAGAAGTAGAGATTTGGTGAACTGATATATGCAGGTCGTGAATGAAGTACACTGAGAGCATTTAGAAAGAAGTTACAATTTCAGGGTGTTATATGCAGTAAAAGAAGTGTCAGAGGATTTAGATTTAGTAGTCAGAAGTGATCAAGTAGGCATGAGGGCAATTTTGCCAGAGAGGCTGTGGTTGGTGAGTGAGAGTAAGATCAGAGAGGGTGTGTACAGTGGCAAGTTCCGGTGCTAGTTAGAAAGGTTTTGAGTGCAATTTTGAATTGTTGAGGGTGGTTTATACTTCTAATATCCAGAGAAAGTGTGTAATGACAGGGAAGGGGAGTAACTGTACAGGCTGTATCCTGTGCAAGTTTTTGGTGTGTAGATTTGTTATAAATTTTGATCAGAGCTTCTGGGAGCCCTGGAAGGGGTGTAGAAGAAAAGTGAGGACATAACAGGACAAAAGGAGGCTTATACAGAATGGAATGTATGATCTGAAGCTGAGAGAGTAGTAGTTGGTGGGGAAATTCTGCCCAGTTTAATGTGTTGAGAGAAAGACAGTAGTGAGATAGAAAGGTTTGGTTAGCTGCAAATCTGGCAACTTTATTATAGGTTGTTTCTAGTTTTGTTAAGACAGATGTCTGTAGGTAGTTAAGGATTTGTCAGATATAGAAGAGACTAGGGAGTAGGTAGGCATGAAAAAGGTAAAATGTAGCCTCATTTGTTAGGAATTTTTTTTTCAGTAGAGCAGTCCAAGTTTTTGATGGGTTTTCAGTTGAGGACGTGAAGGTGAAATTTGAGTTGGTCTATAGTGATCCCCAGAAGCTTAGTAAGAGATTCTACTGTGATCGGAGTTTTAAGGGATGAGATCGAGAAAGAGGGTTTAAGGTGGTTGAGAGATTTAGGTAGAAAAAGCAAGAGTTTGGTCTTTCTAGGGTTTAAGATTAGCTGGTTATTGGACAGCCAGTTTTTGGTAAGCGTATTCAGATCTGAGAGGTTATCAGCTATGGTGATGACTGTAGAATCATCTGCATATTTTATGACAGATGATTGTGGACATGATGTATACAAAAAGTTGGTAAAGATGTTGAACAATAGTGGACCAAGTTTTGATCCTTGAGGGACTCCCATCTTGATGGGGAGAGCAGGGGAAAGTGTGGAGAGCCATTTGACAGATTGCTGGCTGTCAGTGAGGTAACTAGCAAACCAGGAAATGTTGAGCTAGAAAGATTTAGGTTGGAGAGTTTGGTCAGCAGCAGAGGGTGGGATACAGTGTTGGAGAGGTCAAGGAATAAAGAAGAGACTAGTTGGTTGTCTCTGGCTTGGGAGATTGTATTGATGAAGGAGATGAGGGCTATTGAGCTGCTGTGGTTGGCGTGGAAGCTGTGTTGTGTGGAGGTTAGTTAATTTTCTCTTATAAGATAATCCAGTATTTGTTTGTACACACATTTCTCAAGTGTTTTGGAGAGAGGGGATAAAATTGCTATTGGTCTGAAGTTTGAAATAAATAAAATAAATAATTAAAGCAGCTGACAAGACTCTTCTGGGGGTAGATACAGATTTCATAGGCATGAAAACAATAATGCTATACTATGCAACCATGCCTCACAAGACTTGGTTAGAACACTAACCCTTCAATAAGTTAAGTAAGTTTCACTCAGATGAAAATGTTGCTACGAAAGCTTAAACTAACTTCATTAACTCCTGATCTCCCATCTGAATATCTGCAAAGTGTAGTTAATACAATAGTGTGTCCAATTGCAATACTTGTAAATTTGTTTATGAATACTTAGAAATAGATGCGTAAGTGAATCTTATGATCCGTTTTTTTTATGGATGTAGTGTTTTATAGTACAGTTCTATTAGTAATTTTAGACCTATTGCTGCACTTGTCTCATTTCTAAAATAGTTGACAAGCAGTTGTTACATTACCTTATAACAATTTACTACTTATACATGTTTTTTTATCTGGATTCAGCATAAAAATTGCTGTTCTATCCTTGTACCTGTCTTTTAAGTTTTCTAGTGATGTACATATGTATTTTGTAACTGTATATGCATTCACAAACGTCCGTGTACAGCTGATTTCTTTTGTTTGTTACCACTGTTTTACAGCTGTGAAGCTTTCCTCCCTGGGGATCTGCTGAAAATGGACTTTTAGCTCAGTCAGATTATTCCCAATCAACAAATTAAAATAGATGAGCCCTGTTGATGCTTGTGGCACCTCTCTGATTGCAAACGTTATGTGGTGTAACAACTGGTCCCAATTTTTACTATCTGCATTCAGACATTTTTGGCTTGGATTTCAGTGTTTTAGTAAACCTTTCTACCAATTCACCATTCTGAACAAATGGTAGAGTGATGTCTACAGCTGTTTTAAGTTCAAAACATTGACATAGCTGGTGCAATGCCTTTGGCATAAAATGAGGGCTTTGGTCAGTAATTGTTTCATTAGAGGTACCCACTCTGAGGAAAGTACACTAGTTTTTTGGGCCCCTTGCTGGAGTTTACTAGTAGCTTCATGGTGACCATAGCTGCAGATGTGAATGGTACTGCTCTGGTAGGTACTGGGATCAAGGGACTTTTATACCCAGGATATACAGTAGTTTTCTGACATTTTGGGCAAGAAACACAGAAATTGCCTCTTTCGTTATGCCTGGCCAGTAAAATCTGTCTGATACCATTGCCTTAGTTTAGTCTATTCTCAGATGACCTAACATCTGGCTGTAGTTTATGTTAAAGGTTATCTTTTAACTCAAAGTTGGGTTAAGACACAACGTGAACCTGCTGCTCATGGTCTTCCTGTACACCCTTAGTTATGTCCTTTCTTGCTCTTAAAGTATCATCTGCCCATTGTATCTTTTAAGTTTTTTTGTGGCTAGCTTGTAAATCCACCAACCCAGGATTTCTGTCTTCACTAGCCTGCCTCTAAGTGGAAGGTCACTGTTGCGTCTTCTGTGTCTTCCCCTGCAAAATGTAGTTCTAAAGAAAATCACCTTCTGCTTTACTTTTTTTGGTCATCAGCACGGGCCTCTTGATTGCTTTGTTCTTTCTTGCTTTCTTCTAACACAGTTTGAATAGATATCACTCTCACATTCTTTGTTTTTGTGTTGCCCTTTCTCTGTAAAAGGTATCTCAGTGTAATGTTTATCTTTGTATTTCCTTCTTGTCTTACAATGACATGTCGCTGAGTTTGCCTTATTTGGCCATCCCTGCTTTTTTATACTAGCATAAATAGGCTAGTTTCTCCTGTATACTTGTCTGTGCTTACTTTGTTCTGAAGGTAATCAGTCGAGTGCCTTTCTGTTCATATTTTATTTTCCCTGTTTCTGTGCTAACACTTTTTGTAATTTTTAAGTGCACTTCTGTCTTGAACTAACTTAATTTTCTTTCAGTTATTTTTTTCATTCCTGTAGTGATTTGTCTTGCAGTTTGTTATTACTGTCCATGGACACTGATTACACAACTATGCTGGCTAACATTGAGAGCTTCGAAAAAAGCCTCTTTCAGAGGAAATTTACAAAAACTGCAAAGAGACATTACTGCCTATAATTCTAATAACGCCTATACTTACTTTTCTGAAATTAAAGAAATGCAGAGGCCATTTAACTCTTAACTTCAGTAGACCTGTTGTTAATTGCTGTGGTAATGGGTTAACCAGTGATAGGCGAGTTAACAATAGATGTGAAGATGACAGGATAGATCAGAGGTCTGGGATGTCATTGAGTCTAAATCGAAGTGTAGGGACTGAAATTAACTGTTCTAGTGACATTTTGGTTAATGGAGAGGACGGAAATTGTGATTCACCAACTACCATCACTTCGGAAGTTTTAAATATGAATTTAGCTCAGGTTAACCCTTTAGGAGTGCATCCAAAAAGCAATTTAGTACAGAAAGAAGGAGGCAAAAATACATTAAGGAAGGTCCATGCCCGAACAAATAAGAAATGAACTCTGTCACAAACCTAGTTGCAAGCATTTTACATCACAAACCATACTGAGACACTCCCAGTTGCAAACAATATACATCACTTATAATCTACTGAATCATTTTCAAGTCAACCATCACGTAGCTCATTTAAGTCCTTTCTTTTAGACCTCATTCCTCCTCTGTATGTATTGTTCCCACAATTTCCATTTTTTTCCTATGTAGTTTGCTCCTACAATTTTGTAAAAATCTCAATTCCAGTTCGATCTGTGTTACTATATTCACTACTTCTAATATAGTTGTTTCAGATTTTGATTTCAATTTTCTAGTAATTGCTTTTTTGGCAGCCACCATAATTAGACACAGCAAGGCCTTACCATGTCTAGGTAATTTCTATTCTGTATCATAGCTCAGAAAAATCATCTTCCTCTCCCACCCAACATCTCTGACAGTGCATCCTGCAGGGAGTCCTTAAAGTCCACCAACCCACCGCACACTCAGAAAATATGTTCTCAAGTACCTCTTTCTACCCCATCACAACCTCCAACATTTGGTATCTACCTAAGGAAAAATTCTCTGGAGTCTACTTGGGGTATAAAAATATCTATCTAAGCCTTTCCAAGCAAAAATCCTAAATCATCTAGATTTTGTTGCATATTTGGGAGACATGCGCACATCCTTCCATTGTTTCTTTGTGAGTTGCTTATCCAGTCTCTCTTCCCAATCCTTTCTAACCTTTTCTGATTGATTCTTATAGTTATCATGCAATAGTTTATATGCTTTACTAATTATTTCTTTTTTAATGGCAGTTTCTGTTCTAGATGATGCTAAAAATGGTACCAGTGCTAGTCTTTCATTTAGGTCCCCCCTATTTCTTTCCCTTTGTCTATACTCTGATATCAGTCCTTGATAGGGAAGACAATCTGTACTCTGCAGTCTAAATAAATTCTTGGCCTGTTCTCATTCTATTACGTTTCTGTCTCTAGTTATTTACCCCAGTACCTTGGTTCCTTAGCCAGTTTTCTCCAATAAATTCTATCCCCTGATTGTCTGTATTCTTAATTGCAATCATTCCTATTGACAGATTCTCCTTTCCTGTGTTGGCTTAGTTCTTGAAATATTTTTTGCTACTTTATGGATTAATAGCATGTATGATTGTTGTTATTCTCCTTAAAGGACTGCATCCAAAATCCCAGTATTTGTTTCTTGAGCTTTCCCCCATTTTAAGATCATCCTTTATCACTTTGAATTATAGTTTAGTTTTCTGCTTGTGCTATGTATAGGAGTCTTAATTGTGTAGCTTTGAAATACCCCTTCAAATTGGGTAATCCCAATCTGCCCAGTTGTACTGGAAGAATCAGCTTATCCCACTTGACTCTTGCAGAACTGTGTGTGTCTTGATCAGTGGGGTAGCTTCAAGTGCATCCATTTCCTTTAAAGAGATCTCAGGCATAGAAGATCCCTTAATGCCATAAAACTTGTTTTCTTTATCTTATAAAATTGATAAGACTTCATACTCATTGACTAACATCCAGCTGTCCTGATTTGTTAAGAGCTTTATCTGATGATCGGTCTGTATTCTATCTTTGGGAAGACATTTTACTTTTTATTGTCTGAAGAGACCTAGTTGTGGTTGAAGCTTGTCATCATTCCCACTTCATTTCTTGTCGGAATCGGAGCCTGGAGTTTTACTGAATCTTTTAGCCGAAGTAAGAAAGCCAAAATTTTATAAAAGACTTAACCTTTTGGAGGCAGCACTAATGTGTATGCATTACAACCATGAGAGATGAAAAGCTGGAAAATGTAATACAGTGAGTCCATGTGTCTTTCTTGTATGAGCAATACTGAAGTCTGGATAGACAGTTGTATTGCTGGACCCAAGCTGTCTTCTTTTTTTTAGCAATCACAGTCTCTCAAAAAATCGAGATACCTGAAAATATGATGCCTTTTTATTCTTGGCTCAGTTCAATGGACACATCTCTGTACAGGGTGCTTCCTTCTAATTTAGAAATTTTCTACGGTTTCTGGTGGTAAAAGGTACTGGATCACTGCCTTCTACTTTCTCCACAGCAAGTCAAAGTGTTCTTGCTCAGGTTTCAAAATCATTATGTTCTGTAATTGTGCCGAGTGCCTCTGTATTTCCTGTAGATGACAGTTACAAATAGAAAACAGTTTGACTTGGTAAGTGACTGCCTGTTGATGTAGGAAGATATTTTCAGTAAGTTGCTTGAGATGATGATCATGATTTGCAGTGGCAGCTTTTATTTCATGAAGATCATCCATTGTGTGTTCATCCAAGTTGAGTATATTAGTAGAGGAACAGATCGTTTGGATTTCTTGTGTGTTGGAATGTCTGAAGTGTTGGCCATACTTTGAATGTACAATCAGTAGTAGAAAAGGAATAAAAAAACACTGTAGGTAGCAAAACATAACTCAAAACTTCAACACTGAATACATTATGTAGAGTTAAGCAAGGTAATCTACCCATTTAATCATCAAAAATATTAATGCTGCTATTTTAATGTAGAAAATATATAGCTGGGAACAGAACTATATAAAAAAAAAATTACACGTGCATGCTGAGCTTGGCCCTGGAGTTTCCTTTTCTGAGCTGGCCAGAGTGTCTGACTCATTGAGCTCCTTCAGTTTTTGCAGAGCGTGCCTCCTTTGGGTGAGTTACATGATACATTAGTTATTGCTTATCCTCAGCCTGTGCTGCTTTTTGGGTATTCCATCAACAACTTCCCCAGTTTTAGGTCACCCTTGAAGCCATTCTTTGAGAATGTTATTAAAGAAGTGTAAAGTCACCTTACCTTGGCTACTGCAGCCTCTCTGAAAGCTGGTGCTTTGTCCTCACCTCTGGCAGACTGGAGTAATACCCAATCAAAGCACTCCAGCACTAACCTCTGGCTGGCAGACTGCTGTTATAACCTGTTAAAGCACCTCAAGGATGACTTCTACATGATCTAGACAGGTAGTCATCATTCTCTTTATCCCATGTGCTTTTCTCTTATAAACTGCAGACAGGATACTTGGAAGGAAGACAGGGTTGGCAAAAAGCAGCTTCAGGCCTTCTGCTGTCTCCTTCACCTTTTCATCATATCCCAAACTTTCCTGTTGTGGGGGTAGCCCTAGCCTTATTTGAGACGCCTATTGAGATCTCGCCCTCACCCTGTTTACTATAATGCTGGTGTTATGCTGTGTGCTTTCTAGTTCCTTCAGGGGAAGCCTTGGCAAGGATGTTGAGGTATAGCTGTATGCATGAGGTAGACAACATGAGTGTCAGTACATGCTTTGCTGAAACTTACCTTGACCAGCTTCAAATCTCATTTGAATTTGTATTCATCCAAAAATTGTAGACTCAAGCAAGAGAAAGTCGAGCATTGATTTATCCTGCAGCACTATATTGGTGTTAGTCATTTATGTTGCACATTGTTTCTTTTCAGATAAGATGACTGGACTGGATGACTGGACTGTAGGTTTCTTTTGATGTTTCATTGTTTACATTTCTGTGCAGCAGACTTCCAGCAGTACTGAACTGGAATCCTTGAAGAATCACATTGTTGAACTGGAGAAAGAAAATGGAGAGATGCAGTTAAAGCTAGAAGAGCTTCCTCATCTTATGAACATAAACCGTAAGAACCTTCCTGATAACCATATCTAATTTTTGAGTTTTAAAAAACACTGATAAGTAAGTGTTGGAAGCTGGACCCTTTTTTCCTGTCTGTTGTTTGGCATTATGTCTTGTATTTGTCTGTGAATTTTTTTTCTGATGTTCATCGTGTTTCACTGTTGCAGTCATTGCAATTGGGTTATCCTGTTGGCAGGCTACCCGCAGTCGGCCTGAGTTTCAAAGTCTAGGTCCGGCGTTGGTTGCTGTTGCCTCCTCCCTGATGTCAGTGTGCCAGGGGTATAAAAGAAGCGGCCAGCGCCATTTTCTTCAGTCTTTCTTGCCACGCGGTGCCCGAAGCAAAAGCAGTTCGCAAGTGCCGGTCGGCCGACTCCTGAGATTTTCAAATTCGAATTCAGATCCGAAGTCTTCATTAAAGCTAAGTACTCCGTTGGGGAAACTCTTTTCTTGCTCCTGACCGATGTCAGAAAAAGTTAATAATTGTATTTCTTGTGGGAAGCAAATACCTCGTAAGTATTTTCATTCTTACTTTATTCCTTGCCTAGGCCCTGACCACGATGTTGCTAGTTGTCGGTTTTGTGCTAGATTTAACCAACGTTCTATTAAGCGTCGGTACGATTTTGCATTAAATTATTTTGGCAGAAGATTTAACTATATAATGCCGTCAGAGCAACTGACTACCTGAGTTTATAAAAAGCGCAAAGAAAAGGACAGGCACCCGAAGTCCAAAACCGACGACGAGGCTTCTGCTAGGCCTGTCGCCAGTTCTCAGTGAGGTGCTTTCACAACCCCTGACGCCCGCTACCTCAGAGCCACAGGCCGCTTCTGACTCCCACGTGGAGCCGACTACGCTGCTGGAAACTCAAGGTATTGGACACTTGGAAACTATTTCCTCAGATGGGTCCGGAGCCGCTGAGGAGGCATTGGCTTCTGAGGGTGTTTTCAGGCCTACACAGTTATATGTAAAACCAACTTCAGCTTCAAAGGCAAAGACTAAAGCAGCTCTAAAGACAAAGAAACAAGTACAGCATTCTCCTGGACAGGCGTCCATGCCTAAAAAAACAGATGCTTAAATGGCCGAAGACCTAATTACTTTGATCAGGGGTTCCCATCCCCCTTCTGATAAGAGACCTAGGCAAGAGGTAGAATATGCATCTTCAGATCAGGTTTCCATTTCCTCTGATTCCTCTTCTGACCAGGAATATTCTCTTCCTCCCTATGAGGATTCTGATGCTGAAGAATCTATTCCTTCAGCCTCTCCTCCTGAGGATTATTCTTTTGGGGAAACCCTGCATGCTATGAGGGAGCATTTCCACTGGGAGAGCCAAAATTACTCAGAATCCAAGAATATTACCTCAGCACAGGCCCTTTGCTATTCCTACTGTTTTAGACATTGTAGATGATGTATTTTCAGAGTCCAGACTGTCTCCTGACTCTTTGCCACCAGCTCCTGTTAAGCCAGACAGATACTACAGGGTTCCTGATTCACATAAATTTCTTTATAAAAACCCTGCTGCAGACCCAGAAACAATCTCTCAGGGTCCCAAAGGGGTCAAGGCGTCCACTGCAAAAAACCCTACACCCTCTGGTAGGGATTCAAGAGTCCTGGACAGATGGGGGAAAAAGATTTATACTTCTGCTGCCTTGGCTGTAAGAGCTTTAAATTGTCAATTTCATATGCTTAAATATCAGCATATCTAATGTCATTGCTTAAACAAAAAATGTTGACAGATTCAGAATGTGCAGAAAACAAAGAAATGCAGAATTTATTGCATGCAGCTGAAGAAGTAGGAAAGCATACTTTGCAATGTGGTTTTGATTCTCTAGAGGCCTCTTGCAGGGCCACTGTTACAGGTTCTGTCATTAGGAGACATGCTTGGTTAAAAGAACAGAATCTGCCCGATCATGTTAAAGCAAAATTATTAGATGCTCCATTACAACATGATACCTTGTTTGGTGTTAAAGCAGAAGAGGTTTTGAAGAAAATGAAGGACAAAGCTAAATCTATGCAAACAGTCAAGGATTTCTTACAGGTACGGCCTCCTAGATTTAGCAGAAACTGGCCTGCAAAGAATTGGTCCTTTCCAGTGTCAGACAGGCCACAAAGAGGTAGATACAGACGCCCCAGAGGCAGATCACAGCCCCAAGGCTCATACAGGCCTAAACAATGGGGTGCTTCAACCTCCAAAAGCGGAGAAGAAAAATCACAGCCATACAGGAAACAGTCTCAATGACTTTCCCCTGCCAGCACCAAGCACTTATCTTCTGGCAGCTCCTTTGGGGGGAAAACTAGCACTTTTTGCTCAAAATTGGCATATGATCACCCAGGACAAATGGGTCTTAAATATCATATCCCAGGGCTACAGGTTCCATTTTCACACCCTGCGAAGGCCAAACAGTATGCCAGACCTGCCACGCAGTCAATGGGCAGAGTCACAAAAACAAGTTTCATCCCTCATGGACACGAGGGCCATTCAGCAAGTACCACAGCAAGAGTAGGGACAAGGATTTTACTCAAGGTTATTCTTGGTGTACAGAAACAACAAAACCTGGTGACCAGTACTGGACCTGTCTATCCTGAACACATTCCTGGACATTCCAAAATTCAAAATGTTAACTCTGCAGCAGCTTCTGCCCATGCTGGGCAAGAAGGCTTAGCTTGTGACTTTAGACCTAAAAGAGGCATACCTGCATGTCCCAATCAGACAATCATACAGAAGATGCCTCAGATTTATAGCTGGCTCAATGCATTACCAATTCTCTGCACTGCCCTTTGGCTTATCTACTGCGCCCAGGGTCTTCACAAAGTGCCTGGCACCAGTAATTGCTTTTTGCAGACAAAAAGGAATTCACATATATCTTTACTTGGACGACTGCCTTATTCAAGCAGAGAACAAGGACACTCTACTACAGCATCTGGCGTTTGTAAAAACATTGCTAGCAGGCCTAGGGTACACAGTAAACGAAAAGAAATCGAAACTCGTACCCTCTCAAGAGGTAATATTCCTGGGTGCAAGCTTAAATACAACTGCCCAGATGGCTTATCTCATGCCAGACAAACACAGACAACTGACTACCTATTTCAAAATGTTGGCAACAAAGACACAGTTATCTGCAAGAAAAATTCTGCAGGCTTTGGGCTTCATGGCATCCTGCATTCTGCTAATTCCATATGCAAGACTGCATATGAGGAAACTTCAATGGTATCTAAAAAGTGTTTGGACTCAACATTGCCACAGCCTGGAAACAATAATTACTCTCATTCCCTGCCTGCAACAGGAGTTTCGATGGTGGGCAAAAGCTTGTCACCACAACACGGGACAGCCATTCACCTTACCCACAGCCAGGCAGACATTGACAATAGAGATTATGCCTGGAAGGGCCCATTTGGCAGGAAGATGTATTCAGGGCACATGGTCCACAAGTCAAATGCATCTACATATCAATCAAAAAGAGATGCTAGCAGTTCAAAATGCCCTGACAGCCTTCAAGGATCTACTTCATCCAGGACAACTACTGATAAAGACGGACAATACCACAGTCATGTGGTACATAAACAAGCAAGAGGGCACACATTCCTACCCCTCTGTAGACTAGCCATAAACTTGTGAGACACAGCATTGACTTACCAAGTACATCTGCAAGCACAGTTCCTGCCAGGAAGGATAAATACTCTGGCAGACGAATTAAGCAGAAACTTAATGGATCCCCACGAGTGGAAATTGGATCCACAAATTTTCATCACAATAACAAAGAACTGGGGATGCCCGGACATAGACTTATTTGCCTCTCCTCACAATTGCCAACTACAAAGATTCTGCACAAGGACTTATCACAAGCAAACATGGAAAGTGGATGCTCTATCTTTCAGCTGGAAAAACTAACAGTATGTGCCTTTCCTCCTCTGCCTCTCCTCCCCAAGGTACTCCTCAAGGTCATACAAGAGAAGCCAAAAATGATTCTGATTGCCCCAGACTGGCCCCGCCAGCACTGGTACCCAATCCTAAAGAGCTTGTCCCAATGCCCAGCTTGGACGCTACCTCAAATTCCTCACTTATTGACTCAACAAGACAGTCAGATACTGCACAGCCAGCTCAGGACCCTAAATCTGGCAGCATGGTGGATAATGTAGCCATTCAAGACACACCTCTTTCTAAAGCAGTTATGGATGTTATTTTGGAGGCCAGGAGGCCTAGCACCAGAAAATTTTATGCAAAAAAATGGAAGTAATTCTGTGCTTGGAACCAGGCACAAGGTATTGACATGATTGTTCCAAATATTCCTCAGATTTTGCAATACTTAACTGAGATGCTGGATAAAGGCCTTTCCTTTTCATCCTGTAAAATTCATGCCTCTGCTATTTCAGCTTATTACAATACAGAACTACCTATTTTTTCTCATCCATTACTAAGGCAGTACCTCAGAGAGGCCAAAAACATAAGACTCCCAAGGAGAGCACCAATACTTACATGAGACCGCAACTATGTCTTGGAAAAACTTACACTACCTCCCTTTGAGCCAGCCTCTGCAGCTGATATATAATTCTTATCCTGGAAAACAGCTCTGCTCCTAGCAATAACCTCCGCTAGACGAGTCTCAGAGTTACAGGCACTCATGGCTGTGGAACCTTTTATCATTTTCCATCCTGACAGGGTTTCTCTGAGGACAAGCCCTACATTATGCCTAAGGTAGTGACCAGTGTGGCCCTTAGCCAAACAATTCACTTGCCAACTTTTTACCCAAACCTACAGAATAAGGGTGAGAAACTTCTGCATTCTTTGGACATTCACAGACAACTACGCTTATACTTGGACAGAACCAAAGCTTTTAGAAAGACTGAACAACTTCTAGAAGCATATGCTGCAGGATCACAAGGAAAGCCTATCTCAAAGCAGACTATTTCAAAGTGGATAGGCCACTGCATTCATTTCTGCTATTCACAGCATGGCAAATCAGTGCCTAAGGGCATTAGACCACATTCCACCAGAGCAGCAGCCACTTCTGCAGCCTTCCTCAGAGGTGTACCAACCAATGACATCTTAGAGGCTGCGATTTGGAGTTCAGTGCATACTTTTACAAAGCACTATCACTTACCTCTCTATTCTAAATCCAGGGCAGACTTTGCCACTGCAGTTCTGCAGGGCCTGATAGACTCTCCTAATCCTATTTAGCACCAGCCTCCCAACCATAGCTTTGGTATTCAACCCAATTGTAGTGACTGCAACAGTGAAACACTGTGAACATAGTACAGTTGTGTACCTACCATAAATGTAGATGTTCACGTGTATTCACTGTTGCAGTCCAGGTTATCCTCCCTCCATCCCCCTTTTCCTTGCTGGGACTTGTCTGTACTTCTCTATTCTATACAACCTATGTGGTGTATTTGCTTGTAGATGAAGGAAAAGTTGTTTTTTGGTTATGCATGCTTTTTGGCATTAGTGAGCCTACCATTTTAGGGGCACCTGACATCTGGGGCAAGAAAAACTGAAGAAAATGGCGTCGGCTGCATCTTTTATACCCCTGGCGCACTGACGTCAGGGAGGAGGCGACAGCAACTGACGGACCTAGACTTTGGAACTCAGGCTGACTGCGAGTAGCCTGCCACCAGGATAACCCAATTGTAATGACTGCAACAGTGAATACACTCGGAACATCTACATTTATGGTAGGTACACAACTGTACTTCCTTCCATTCACTATATTTTGGGTGTGTTGTGTGCGTGTGTGTTGTGTCCGTGTTCCTGTGCATGTGTGTGTGTGTGTATGTGTGTGTGTGTGTGTGTGTGTGTGTGTGTGTGTGTGTGTGTGTGTGTGTGTGTGTGCGTGTGTGTGGAAGATCTTGATACCCTTATGTGCAGTCCATCTTAGCTCACATTTCCTTTTCCAAAAAAGTCAAATTTATTAGGAGATGCATATAAAACAAGTAGAATTATCTTTACAGAGCACATAAATGTGTGCAGTGGCATGTGCAGACATTGCATTGTTAATGAATTGTAGGAGATATGTCCTGAGATAGTGTTTCAGCATACTGGGCCAGAAGTTCAGAATGACCTGTAGAATTAACTCAGACTAAGAAGCCAATTGCCAGAAATAATAGATGTGCTTTGACCTATGTTTTTTCTCATCATCATAGCTTGAGATGTCTCGGGCAGGCTGTTCTAGATGTTCCCATCCAGGATAAGGGCCTCTTTGGCGGCCCTCTCAGGAGGTATTTAAGGGCTTTCAATAGAAGAAGTAGACATTGACTGCTGTAGAGGAGTCTGTGTGAAACCTATGTTTCTACTTCCAAGCTGTCTCAGTTCTCTAGAAAGAAGAAGCCATGTATGTTATAGGATGAGGAGGGTCCCAGTCTGCAAGCATTCTTTCCTGCATCCCTCAGGAGGTCATTTTCATTGGTACAGAAGTTATTATCCTAGCTGCTGTCCAAGCCTTTTAGTGGGATTCGTTTTTGGAGTTAACTGCAACATGGAAAGCCAACGTCAAGGCTTTGAGTTCCAAGCAGGGTGAAAGACTGCTGCATCTTATGTGGCTTTCCAGGTGGCCTCCATAGAGTTGAGAGGCCCAGACTCTGTTCCCTAAAGGACTGTGGAGGCTCTTTCTCCTTTCAAATGAGGGTATAATTTTACTCACATGGTTGCTTGGTTCTGATGAGGGCAAGAGAATTCTATGTCCTTGAGATCACTGACTTCATTACCTACATCTTTTTCGTGACTTCATAAAATGAACGAGATTAAACGTTAGACTAGCATTAGTGCTCTGGGCAAATTTTAAAGCATTGAAAAGTACAGTTTTGTACCTACCATAAATGTAGATGTTCGAGTGTATACACTGCTGCAGTCATTACACTTGGGTTATCCTGCTGTCAGGCGGTTCCCCAGTCGGCCTGAGTTCCAAAGTCTTGGTCTGGCGTCGGTTACTGTTGCCTCCTCCCTGACGTCAGTGTGATGGGTATATAAGATGCATTTTCTTCAGTTTTTCTTGCCACAGATGTCAGGTGCCACCAAATAGGTAGGCAATTCAAATTGCTACTAAAACGTACATAAGAAAAGCAAACAACAATTTTCAGTTACCAGCAAATACTCCCCATAGGTAGTAAAGGGTAGAAGACATAGGTACGTACCAACAAGTAAGAGGGGGGAAGGAGGGAGGGTAACCTGGACTGCAGTAGTGTATACGCTCGAACATCTACATTTATGGTAGGTACAAAACTGTACTATGTTCATCGCGTTACACTGCTGCAGTTATTACGCTTGGGTAGAATCCCAAAGCTGAGGTAGGGTGGCTGGTTTTATAAGGCATTAGGGGTGGCTGTAAGGCCCTGCAGCACTGCAGTGGCGAAGCCAGCTCTGGATTTAGAGTAAAGAGGCAGATGGTAATGCTTGGTGAAGGTATGCACAGAACTCCATGTTGCTGCTTCCAAAATATCCTTGGTAGGTACTCCTCTGAGGTAGGCAGTTGAAGTGGCTGTTGCCCTGGTGGAGTGAGATCTAATGCTGCTAGGTACAGGTTTCCCATGGTGTGTATAGCAAAAACGTATACAATGTCCTATCCATTTTGAAATAGTCTGTTTTGAAATGGCTTTTACCTGTGCTCCTGCAGCATATGCTACCAATAATTGCTCAGATTTTCTGAAAGCTTTGGTTTTGTCCAAGTAGAAGCGTAACTGCCTATAACTGTCCAAAGAATGCAGTAGTCTCTCCCCTTTATTCTGTGGTTTTGGATAAAAAGCTGGCAAGTGAATAGTTTGGTTTAGAGCCACACTTGATACCACCTTTGGCATAAACATAGGGTTAGTTCGTAAAGACACCCTGTCCTGGTGGAAAATGAGGAAAGGTTCCACTGCCATTAGTGCCTGTAATTCTGAAACTCTTCGTGCTGATGTTATTGCCAGGAGCAGAGCAGTTTTCCAAGAGATCTATTTTAATTCTGCTGTGTTAGCTGGCGCAAAAGGAGGTAAAGTTCATTTTTCCAAAATAAAGTTGAGGTCCCAAGTTGGAGTAGGTGCTCTACGGGGCGGTCTTATGTTTTTAGCCCCTCTGAGGTACTGTTTTAGCAAAGGATTAGAGAAAATTGGTGGATCCGTGTTGTAATCAGCAGAGATGGCAGAGGCGTGGATCTTGATGGATGAAAAGGAGAGGCCTTTGTCCAGTATCTCTGTTAAATATTGTAATATCTGAGGAATGTTTGGGACAAGAGGGACAAGGCTGTGAGCCTCGTTCCAGGCACAGAATCTCTTCCATTTATCTGAATAGGCTTTCCTGGTAGTAGGCCTTCTCGCCTCCAGAATGACATCCATAACAGCTTTGGAGAGAGGCATTGGTTGCTTGACTAAGCAATCTTCCATGCAGCTAGGTTTAAGGTCTTTGGCTGGCTGTGGAGTATCTGATTGTTGTGCTGAATCTGCAGATGTAGAATTTGCGGTAAAATCTAGGGTGGTCCTTGTGCTAAGTTCTTTAAGACTGGGTACCAGTGCTGTCATGACCAGTCTAGTGCAATCAGGATCATCTTTGGCTCTTCTTGCCTGGCTTTTATGAGTACCTTTGGAAGGAGAGGAAGTGGTGGGAAAGCGTATACTTGTAGGGTTTTCCAGCTGAATATGAGAGCATCCACTTTCCATGCTTGTGGATGGTAACTCCTTGTGCAGAATTTCTGTAGCTTGGCAGTTCATTGGGGATGCAAACAGATCTGTGTCCGGGCTCCACCATTTCTGTGTTATCATTCTGAATACTTGTGGATTCAATTCCCATTCTTGGGGATCCATGATGTTTTTGCTTAAGTCCTCTGCCAGTGTGTTTTTCTCTCCTGGCAGGAATTGTGCTTGCAGATGAACTTGATAGTTTAGAGCTGTGTTCCACAAGAGCATGGCTGGTCTGCAGAGGGGGTAGGAGTAAGTGCCCCCTTGCTTGTTTATGTGCCACATAACTGTGGTGTTGTCTGTCTTTAGTAGCAGTTGTCCTGGATGCAACAGGTCCTTGAAAGCTATAAGGGCATTTTGTACAGCTAGCATCTCTTTTTGATTGATGTGAAGATGCCTTTGTTCTGCGGGCTCTTGCCCTGAATACATTTTCCTGCCATGTGTGCTCCCCAGGCATAATCCGATGCATCTCTTGTCAGTGTTTGCCTGACTGTGGGTTGAGTAAAAGGCTGTCCCTTGTTGAGGTGACAAGCTTGAACCCACCATCAAAACTCCTGTTGAAGGCAAGGAATTAGTGGTATAACTGTTTCCAAACTTTGACACTGTTGAGACCATACACTCTTTAGGTACCATTGTAGATGTTCATCGTGTTACACTGCTGCAGTCATTACACTTGGGTTATCCTGCCATCAGGCTGTTCCCCAGTCGGCCTGAGTTCCAAAGTCTTGGTCCGGCATCGGCTGCTGTCGCTTTCTCCCTGACGTCAGTGCTACTGGGATATACAAGATGCAGCCGACGCCATTTTCTTCAGTCTTTCTTGCCACGCGGTGCCCGAAGCAAAAGCAGTTCGCAAGTGCCAGTCGGCCAACTCCTGAGATTTTCATTCCGAATCCAGAACCGAAGTCTTCTACAAAGCTAAGTACCTCGTTGGGGAAACTTTTTCTTGCCTCAGACTGATGTCAGTAAAAGTTAATAACTGTATTTCTTGTGGGAAGCAAATACATCATAAGGATTTCCATTCTTATTGTATCCCATGCCTAGGCCCAGACCACAACGTCACTGGTTGTCGGTTTTGTGCTAGGTTTAACAAGCGCACTATTAAACATTGGTTTGATTTTGCCCGACATTACTTTGGCAGAAAATTTAATTATACCATGCCGTCAGAACTTGCTACGACCGCAATTCATAAAAAGCGCAAAGACAGACATCCGAGGCCCAAAACCGACGAAGCCTCTTCTAGGCCAGTTGCCGGTTCTCCGGTTTTCAGCGAGGCACCTTCGCAGCCCCTGACGACTGCTTCTGCAGAACAACAGGTGGCCACCGACTCCCACGTGGAGATGGCTGGGCCATCGGACACACAAGTTTTACAGACTACCGAAATCGATCCTGCTGAGTGATCCGGAGTACATGAGCAACCCGCTGCTTCAGAGGGTGTCTTCAGACCTACTCAGCTAAGCATAAAACTCTCTTCTAAGTCTAAGCCACCTTTAAAAACAAAGAAACAAATACAATCTCCAGGACAGGCGTCCATGCCTAAGAAACAAATGCTCAAAATGGCCGAAGACCTAATCACTCTGATCAGGGGGTCCCATCCCCCTCCTGATAAAAGGCCTAGACAGGATACAGACTATGACTCATCCGACCAGGTGTCCATTTCCACAGATTCATCCTCAGACCTAGGTTATTCTTTACCCCCTTATGAGGATTCTGATGCTGAGGAATCAATTCCATCAGCCTCTCCACCAGAGGATGACTCTTTTGGGAAAACTTTACACACCATGAGGGAGCATTTCCATTGGGAAGGCCAGGCTCAGAATCTAAGAAAAGGCTCAGAGAATTCCTACTTTTGCCTCAACACAGACCCCTTGCTATTCCGCCAGTGTTAGATATTGTGGATGATGTGTATACTGAATCCAGCTTAAATCCTGACTCTTTACCTCCAGCTCCAGTTAAACCAGACAGGTATTACAGAGTCCCTGACTCACACAAATTTCTGTATAAAAGCCCAGTGGCAGACCCAGAAACTATTTCTCAAGGATCCAAAGGGGTTAAGGCCTCATCAGAAAAGAACCCAGTTCCCTCTGACAGATTCCAGAGCATTAGACAGATGGGGAAAGAAAGTATATACGCCTGCAACTTTAGCAATGAGAGCTTTAAATTGCCAATTTCACATGCTAAAATATCAGCAATTTTTAATGTCTCCATTGAAACAAAAAATGCTTTCAGATACAGATCCTCCTAATTTTAAGGAAATGCAGGATTTATTGCATGCTGCTGAACAAGTGGGAAAACATACTTTGCAATGTGGTTTTGATTCTTTAGAGGCCTCCTGTAGAGCAGCAGTTACAGGCTCTGTCATTAGAAGACATGCATGGTTAAAAGAACATACGTTACCAGATTATGTTAAAGCTTAACTACTGGATACACCTTTGCAGCATGATGTCTTATTTGGAGTTAAGGCAGAAGAGGTATTAAAGAAAATGGAGAATAAGGCAAAATCTATGCAGACAATGAAGGATTTCTTACAGGTACAGCCTCCTCGATTTAGCAGAAACTGGCCAACTAAGAATTGGTCCTTTCCAGTTACGGACAGACCTCAAAGGGGCAGATACAGATGTCCAAGAGGTAGAGGACAGCCACAAGGTCCTTACAGACCTTGACAATGGGGTGCATCAGGCCAGAAAGAAGGGGAAGACAGACAACAACCTTACAAAAAACAGTCCCAATGACTTCCCACTGCAGCTGCCAAACATCTCTTTCTTGGCAGCCCCCTTGGGAGGAAAACTGGCTCTTTTCTATCACAATTGGCATATGATCACCAAAGACAAATGGGTTCTCAATATCATATCCCAAGGTTACAGGTTCCACTTTCACACTCTGCTAAGGTTAAAAGGAATGCCAAATCTGCCACCAAATCAGTGGGCAGAGGCTCAAAAACAAATTACAGCACTCATGAACATGGGAGCTATTCAAAAGGTACCACCACAGGAACAAGGACAAGGATTTTACTCAAGACTCTTTCTGGTACCCAGAAAAGACAAAGCCTGGAGGCCCATTTTGGATCTTTCTTCTCTAAACACTTAACTGGATGTTCCGAAATTCAAAATGTTGACATTACAGCAGCTTCTTCCCATGCTGGTCAAGCAAGTTTGGCTTGTGACCTTGGACCTCAAGAAGGCATACCTGCATGTTCCTATTAGACAAAACTGCAGAAGATACCTCAGATTCATAGCTGGTCCAATGCATTATCAATTCTCTGCACTGCCCTTTGGCTTATCTACTGTGCCCAGGGTCTTCACAAAGTGCCTGGCACCAGTAATTGCATTTTGCAGACAGAAAGGAATTCAAATTTACCCGTACCTGGACGACTGCCTGATTCAATCGGAGAGCAAAGACATTCTCCTAAAGCATCTGACGTTTGCAAAAAAGTTATTAAGTTGCCTGGGGTACACAGTAAATGAAAAGAAATCAAAACTAGTGCCCTCACAAGAGATAATATTCCTGGGTGCCAGCTTGAACACAACAGCCCAGATGGCTTATCTCACGCCAGACAAGCAAGGACATCTGACTCAATACTTTCAGTTGATGGCAACAAAGACCTAACTCCCTGCAACAAAAAGTCTGCAGGCCTTGGGCTACATGGCATCTTGCATACTACTAATTCCATATGCCAGACTGCATATGAGTAAACTACAATGGTACCTAAAGAGTGTATGGTCTCAACACTGTCAAAGTTTGGAAACAGTTATACCACTAATACCTTGCCTTCAGAAGGAGTTTCGATGGTGGGCTCAGGCTTGTCACTTTAACAAGGGTCAGCCTTTTACTCAACCCATGGCCAGGCAAACACTGACAACAGATGCATCGGATTATGCCTGGGGAGCACACATGGCAGGAAAATGTAATCAGGGCAAGTGGCCCATAGAACAAAGGCATCTTCACATCAACCAAAAAGAGATGCTAGCTGTACAAAATGCCCTTATAGCTTTCAAGGACCTGCTACATCCAGGACAACTACTACTAAAGACAGACAACACCACAGTTATGTGGTACATAAACAAGCAAGGGGGAACCCATTCCTACCCCCTCTGCAGACAAGCCATGACCTTGTGGAACACAGCCATAAACTATCAAGTTCATCTACAAGCACAATTCCTGCCAGGAGAGAAAAACACACTGGCAGACGACTTAAGCAGAAATATCATGGATCCCCACGAATGGGAATTGAATCCACAAATATTCAGAATGATAACACAAAAATGGTGGAGCCCGGACATAGATCTGTTTGCAGCCCCAAGGAATTGCCAGCTACAGAAATTTTGCACAAGGAGTTACCATCCACAAGCATGGAAAGTGGATGCCCTCTCATTCAGCTGGAAAAACCTACAAGTATACGCTTTCCCACCTTTGCCTCTTCTTCCACAAATACTCATAAAAGCCAGGCAAGAGAAGCCAAATATGATCCTGATTGCACCAGACTGGCCACGTCAGCACTGGTACCCAATCTTAAAAAACTTAGCACAAGGACCACCCTGGATTTTACCTCAAATACCACATCTGCTGTCTCAGAACAACAATCAGATACTCCACAGCCAGCTAAAGACCTTAAACCTAGCTGCATGGAAGATACCTTAGCCAAACAAGCACTGCCTCTCTCCAAAGCAGTTATGGATGTCATCCTAGAGGCCAGAAGGCCCAGTACCAGGAAAGCCTATTCGGATAAATGGAAGAGATTATGTGCCTGGAACCAGTCTCACAGCCTTGATCCTCTTGTGCCAAACATTCCTCTGATATTACAATATTTGACTGAGATGCTGGACAAAGGCCTTTCCTTTTCATCCATAAAGATACAAGCCTCTGCCGTCTCTGCCCACTACAACACAGATCCACCAATTTTCTCTCATCCCTTGCTAAAACAGTACCTCAGAGGGGCAAAAAACAAAAGACCGCCCCGTAGAGCACCAACTCCAATGTGGGACCTCAACTGTGTTTTGGAAAAATTAACTTTACCTCCTTTTGAGCCAGCTAGCACAGCAGAATTAAAATATATCTCTTGGAAAACTGCTCTGCTCCTGGCACTAACATCAGCACGAAGAGTTTCAAAATTACAGGCACTAATGGCAGTGGAACCATTCCTTATTTTCCACCAAGACAGGGTGTCTTTAAGAACTAACCCTACTTTTATGCCTAAGGTGGTTTCAAGTGTGTCTCTGAACCAAACTATTCACTTGCCAACTTTTTATCCAAAACCACAAAATAAAGGGGGAGAGACTACTGCATTCTTTGGGCATTCACAGGTAGATGTCCTTCATGGATGCATCTGCAGTCATAACAACTGGGTTGTCCTGTCAGGAAATTTCCAGAGTATAATTCTTTATTGCATGCCACCAGCTTCCACCCACCACATATCATCCGGAATATTCCTAAGTCACAATTCTTACGAGCTAGGAGAATTTGTTCCAATCAAGGGTCTTATGTCAAGACCAGTGATGATTTGGTTGCCAGATTTAAGCATAGGGGATATCATTCAGGGACTATACACATGGCTAAACAGTGGGCTTCTAAATTTCATAGAACTGATTTATTGCGCTACAAAGATCACAATCGTGATGGGTTACAACAACCACTGAGGCTAGTTACCTCTTATGGACGCAATACTCGAGGCTTTATGAAAATTGTTGATAGACATTGGAACATCCTTTTGGCTGACAATAGATTGCACAATTTTCTTGGGGACAGATGTTCATTTTCTTTTAGAAGGGGACGTACTATTGGGTCCTATTTGAGTCATTATAACAAGTCTTGGTCTGACCTTAAAGTGTATACCCAATCCACTCTCACAGGGGCTCCAGTGGTTGGATGTTTTTCGTGTGGCCACTGTAAATTTTGTAATAAAGTGTCATGTATTGGAGAATTTAGTAGTCAGAATACACCTGATATTTTTGAGATCAATTTTTGGGCCAATTGCAGTTCTGGGTGGGTTATATATTTAGTGACCTGCACCTGTTCTGCGTTTTATGTGGGCCAGACATCTAGGGCATTCCGTCTTAGAATTGGTGAACACTTGAGTGACATCAAGAATAAGCGTAGTAATAATGCATTGTTTAAACACAGTTTAAAACACACCACAGCTAACTTTATGTTTTGTATTATTGACCACATTAAGGGTAAATGTCAGGATAAAATAAAATGGCATGAATTGCTAACTTCTAAAGAGAGGAAGTGGATAATTAAACTTGGGGCAATGTTTCCACCTGGTCTTAATGACCAATTATGATTTGGTAATTATGATAGGCTGATCATGTACTGTGATTGGTTTTTTTCACTGATATATATTCTGTTTGAAAGCTTTGTGAGCTGATTTTTTATACTAAAAACTTGTGTCACTGAGGAAGGCTCTGTTGAGCCGAAACCGGTCTGTATATTTGTTATCTGAGGGATTTTTCCCTCAGATTTATGCATTAAACTATTGTTGCTGATACCTACAGCTGCTGGCTTCTATTGTGTGGATTTACATGTGTTTGTGCCATGCAGTGGTCTTTCGTGCATCCTTTTTTGGACTTTCCTTTTTCATCCATAAAGATACAAGCCTCTGCCGTCTCTGCCCACTACAACACAGATCCACCAATTTTCTCTCATCCCTTGCTAAAACAGTACCTCAGAGGGGCAAAAAACAAAAGACCGCCCCGTAGAGCACCAACTCCAATGTGGGACCTCAACTGTGTTTTGGAAAAATTAACTTTACCTCCTTTTGAGCCAGCTAGCACAGCAGAATTAAAATATATCTCTTGGAAAACTGCTCTGCTCCTGGCACTAACATCAGCACGAAGAGTTTCAAAATTACAGGCACTAATGGCAGTGGAACCATTCCTTATTTTCCACCAAGACAGGGTGTCTTTAAGAACTAACCCTACTTTTATGCCTAAGGTGGTTTCAAGTGTGTCTCTGAACCAAACTATTCACTTGCCAACTTTTTATCCAAAACCACAAAATAAAGGGGAGAGACTACTGCATTCTTTGGGCATTCACAGGTAGATGTCCTTCATGGATGCATCTGCAGTCATAACAACTGGGTTGTCCTGTCGTCAGGCAGCCCCTCAGTCGGCCGGATTCCAAAGTCCGGGTCCGGCTTCGGCTGATGTCGCACTTCACCCGACGTCATCTCTGTTGGTCTTCGGGTATAAAAGCATCAGCCGACGCCATTTTCCTCAGTCTTTCTTGCCGCATGGCGCCCGAAGCAGAAGCTGTTCGCAAGTGCCGGTCGGTCGGATCCAGAGATTACTTCTACCGAATACTACTTCGAAGACTTCTAAAGCTAAGTACCCCGTTGGGGACTCTTTCTTGCCTCAGCCGATGTCAGAAAAAGTTAATAATTGTTTAACCTGTGGGAAACAAATACCTCATAAAGATTTCCACTCTTATTGTCTGCCTTGTTTAGGCCCAGCCCACGTAGCAGCCTGTTCGCCTGTGCTTCTTTCAACCGACGAACGCTTAGGCGCCGGTCGGAGTTTGCAGAACAGTTTTTCGGTTCTGATTTTGCGTACATTATGCCGTCGGATCCTCCGACTACCCAATCGGCCAAAAACGCCAAAGATAAAGACCGACACTCGCGGTCCTCGGTTTCGGCCGAAACCATGGTTAAGCAAACATGAGTGTCTCGGTTTCGGCGAAACCGAGAAAACTGATCAAAGTACAGCTGAACCTATCTCTACAACTGAGGCCCCTGCTACCACTCTTGAATCGACCTCAGAAATTTTATCCACTACGGTGGTTGCCACTGACTTATCAGACACCATTCCCTTGGATGTCTCTACCCCAGCACGTGGTGCTGCTAGGCCTCCAGCAGCCATGTCCATTAAGGCCTTCGCCAGGGCTAAAGCAGCCAAGACTACTAAGACAGTGCCTGTTAAACCCCCACAACCAGGCCCTCTTCTAGTTCTCAAATGCTTACTTTGGCAGAAGATTTAATTTCATTAATTAGAGGATCTCAATCTCACCCAGACAGGGCCTCTCAGCCCCCAGAGAAGAGACCTAGGGCAGAGCCCCTGAGCCAGTGTCCTCTGATGATTCTGCTGACGAATCAGACATAACTGACCAGCCAGAGGCTCCTTTCTCCAATTTTGAAGATTCTGATGCTGAAGAATCCATTCCAGCTGCTTCCCCACCAGAAGAATTCTCCTTTGGGGAAACTTTACATGCCATGAGAGCAGTTCCAATGGCAGCAACAGGATTTTTCAGACTCCAGAAAAGACTTAGGACCTTTCTGCACCTCCCACAGCACAGGCCCTTAGCTATACCTCCTGTTCTCTCTGTGGTGGATGATGCTTTCAATGATGTCTGCTCCGCTCCAGATTCTTTACCCCAGCCCCTGCCAAACCAGACAGATTTTACAGGGTGCCAGATACTCATCACCACCTTTACAAGGCCCCACTTGCAGACCCGAAACTATATCCCAGGGTCCCAAGGCAGTAGCCGACCATAGCTAAAACCCTATTCCTTCTGAAAGGGAAGCAAGGTCATTAGACAGATGGGGTAAAAGGTCTACACTTCAGCTACTCTCTCAGCTAGAGCTTTAAACTGTCAGTTTCACATGATACAATACCAAGAGTTTATGCTTGATCAGTTAACTAAAAACTAACCACTGATGAATCTCTTGATAAGAAATATGTATTAGAAATGGTAAATAACATACAACAGGTTAGCAACCATTCCTTAAAATGTGGCTATGATGCACTGGAGGCTTCATTTAGATCAGCCATGACTGGCACAGTGATAAGAAGGCATGCATGGCTAAAGGAGCAAGCTTTACCGGATCATGTTAAAGCTAAGTTGCTAGATGCTCCTATGGATAAGACAAGTTTGTTTGGTACACCTGCCCAGCAGGTTATGAAGAAAATGGAAGAAAAGGCAAAATCTGTTCAAACGGTTAAAGATTTCTTGCAGGTTCAACCCCAAGGTTTAGCAGGAACTGGCTTGCCAAAAATTGGTCCTTTCCTGACTCCACAAAATTTCAAAGGGGCAGGAATAGACGTTCCAGAGGCAGAAACCAATCCAGAGGAGGTGCCTACAGAGGACTGACAGTGGCAAGGTAACAACAGAGGCACAGACACAACCACTGCCACTACATCAGCACAACCACAGTGACTTAACCCTAAATCCGCCTACCAGGGAACAAATAGCAGCTCCTCTAGGCGGAAAGTTAACCTTATTTTCAAAGAGCTGGCACTACATAACAAAAGACAAGTGGATTTTACAAACCATAGATCAAGGTTACCGGTTTCACTTCCACACTTTACCAGTCAAAAGAGGAATGCCAAATCTACCTTCAAATCAAAAAACAGAGGCACTACAACAGATAATGGAGTTAGCAAACATGAGAGCTGTGGAAAGAGTGCCAACAGCAGAGCAAGGAAAGGGGTTCTACTCCAGACTATTCCTAGTTCCAAGAAAGGAAAAAAGTTGGAGACCAATTCTCGACCTGTCCGCCTTAAATACATACATCATTGTCCCAAAATTCAAAATGCTGACCCTACAGCAACTTCTTCCCATGCTGGGCAAGGAGTCTTGGCTGGTAACTCTAGATCTCAAGGAGGCATACCTGCACGTCCCCATTCGACCAATCTGCAGAAGATACCTCAGATTTCTTGCAGGATCAGAGCACTATCAATTCTCAGCATTGCCCTTTGGCTTATCTACTGCCCAGAGTATTCACAAAATGCCTGGCATCAGTAATCCCATTGCAGACTACAGGAATTCAAATTTACCCATACCTGGACGACTGCCTGCTACAAGGGGACAACAAAAGCAAGCTGACAACAGATTTACAAAGGGTCATTTACTTGCTACAAGCACTGGGATACACAGTCAATTTACAAAAGTCAAGGCTGATACCATCCCAAACAAGGACATTCTTGAAGCGGAATTGGACACAGTAAAACAAATGGCATTCCTGACTACAGAAAAACAAAAGAACTCCCTCTTTACTTCTTGGCACTAACAAAACTGAACAAGTTAACAGCAAGAAAAGTACTGCAGGCCTTGGGCTTCATGGCATCATGCATAATCTTGGTCCCATTTGCCAGACTACATATGAGAAAACTACAGTGGTACCTAAAGAATTTATGGTCCCAACACAGACACAGCCTAGAAACAGAAATCCCACTAATTCCATGCTTAAAGCAGGAGTTCCTATGGTGGGCTCAGGCATGTCAGTCAAACCCAGGCCTACCCTTTTCGCGAGATGTCAAGCAAGCCAGACCATCACAACAGACGCTTCAGACCTAGGATGGGGGCCCACATGCTGGACAAATGCGTGCAAGGATTGTGGACACAGGATCAACTTCACCTGCACATCAACCTAAAAGAAATGCTGGCAGTAAAACTGGCAATCCAAAAGTTCAAACCATTTCTCCAAGAGGGCCAGTTGATGATAAGGACAGACAACACCACAGTCATGTGGTACATCAACAAACAGGGAGGCACTCATTCATACCCCCTATGCAGAATGACTTTGGAGCTGTGGACCCTGGCACTCAGCTACAACATCCAGTTACAGGCAATATTTGTACCGGAAAAGAAAATACTCTAGCAGACATATTAAGCAGAACCACATCGGATGCCCACGAATGGAAGCTGCACCCGGACATCTTCAAGACCATCTCAAAGAAATGGGGAATGCCTCAGATAGATCTATTCGCATCACCTCTCAATCACCAGCTCAAAAAGTTCTGCACAAGGACATTCCACCCACTAGCATGGAAAGTGGATTCGCTCTCCTTCAGCTGGAAAGGCCTAACAGCATATGCATTCCCACCTCTTCCCTTGATACACAAAGTACTACTAAAAATCAAGGAAGAACGTCCAAGGATAATCCTGATAGCTCCAAACTGGCCAAGACAACACTGGTACCCACTGCTGAGGAGCATGTCTCGAACAATATGTGGCCAATACCCTGATGCCTTTGATGTTATCGCAGATCAACAACAGCATCATACATCCAAACGAAATAACGCTGGAACTGACTGCATGGAACATCACATAGCAGCAGCTAATCCAGAACTTTCCCAAAGAGTTAAAGACATTATTCTTGAAGCACGCAGACCTTCAACAAGAAGGAACTATGCTGGAAAATGGAAAAGGTTTGTCATTTGGAGTAATGGAAAGAGGAAAAGATGTGTCAAACATAGATATGCCTAACATTCTGGAGTATCTGGCCGAACTTCTTCATTCAGGCCTGTCCTACTCCTCCATCAAGATACATGCATCAGCTATTTCAGCAGAATACAGCTTTGTTCCACCTGTTTTTTCGCACCCTTTGCTCAGGCAGTTCCTCAGAGGAATCAAGAATGTAAATCCTCCAAGGAAACCACCATTACCAGCTTGGGACTTAAACTTTGTGCTAGAAAAGTTGACACTATCACCCTTTGAACCAGCAGCAACAGCAGACCTACAACACCTGTCATGGAAAACTGCTTTCCTACTGGCAATTACTTCAGCAAGGAGGGTTTCAGAACTACAGGCCTTAATGGCAGTGCAACCCTTCCTAATCTTCCACCAAGATAGAGTGTCCATGAGGACTAATCCTACATTTATGCCTAAGGTGGTATCCAGAGTGTCTTTAAACCAGGCAATCCACCTACCTACCTTCTTTCCCAACCCACAAAACAGAGGGGAAAGAATACTGCATACCTTGGATGTACATAGACAGCTACGCTACTACTTGGACAGAACAAAAAATAGCAGAAAGACTGACCAACTTTTGTAGCCTATGCAACAGGAAGGGAAGGAAAAGCTATTTCCAAACAGACAATCTCCAAATGGATAGGAAATTGCATACGATTCTGTTACTCCTTCCATGGAAAACCAATTCCACAGAACATAAGACCTCATTCTACAAGGGCAACAGCCACTACCACAGCCTTCTTACGAGGAGTGGCAACCAAAGACATTATTGAGGCGGCTACTTGGACCTCCGTGCATACATTTGCCAAGCATTATAATTTGCCTCTATATTCCAGATCCCGAGCAGGGTTTGCCACTGCTGTACTGCAAGGGATCCTAAACACACCATAATCTACTTTTATCCTCCTCCCTAGTTGGCTATGGTATTCTACCCAGTTGTTATGACTGCAGATGCATCCATGAAGGACATAGTACAGTTTTGTACCTACCATAAATGTAGATGTCCGAACTGGATAGCATCTGCAGTCAGGATTACCCTCCTCCTTCCCTCTGTGGTACTCCTAGGGTGTTTACCCTCCTAATAGCTAGCTGGTGGGGGGAGTCTTTTATGGTGTATTTGTTTGTATATATGTACATACATGCTTATTTTTGTGTTTACCTCTATCTTTTTGGAAACATTGACATCTATCCAAATTTTAGCCTTCAAGAGGGCTACTGGCATCTGGGGCAAGAAACACTGAGGAAAATGGCGTTGGCTGATGCTTTTATACCCGAAGACCAACAGAGATGACGTCGGGTGAAGTGCGACATCAGCCGAAGCTGGACCCGGACTTTGGAATCCGGCCGACTGAGGGGCTGCCTGACGACAGGACAACCCAGTTGTTATGACTGCAGATGCTATCCAGTTCGGACATCTACATTTATGGTAGGTACAAAACTGTACTTTACGCTTCTACTTGGACAAAACCAAAGCTTTCAGAAAATCTGAGCAATTACTAGTAGCATATGCTGCAGGAACACAGGGAAAAGCTATTTCAAAACGGACTATTCCCAAATGGATAGGATGCATATGTTTCTGCTATACACACCATGGAAAACCTGTGCCTACCAGCATTAGATCTCACTCCACCTGGGCAACAGCCACTTCAACGGCCTACCTCAGAGGAGTACCTCCCAAGGATATTTTGAAAGCAGCAACATGGAGCTCTGTGCATACTTTCACCGAGCATTACCACCTGCCTCTATACTCCAAATCCAGAGCTGGCTTCGCCTCTGCAGTGCTGCAGGGCCTTATAGCCACCCCAAATGCATTATAGTACCAGCCACCCTACCTCAGCTTTGGGATTCTACACAAGTGTAATGACTGCAGCAGTGTAACACGATGAACATAGTACAGTTTTGTACCTACCATAAATGTAGATGTTCGAGTGTCCACACTGCTGCAGTCCAGGTTACCCTCCCTCCTTCCCCTCTATACTGCTGGTGCGTACCTAGGTCATCTACCCTTTACTACCTATGGGGAGTATTTGCTGGTAACTATAAGTTGTTGTTTGCTTGTCTTATTAGCAATTTGAATTGCCTACCTGTTTGGGGGCACCTGACATCTGGGGCAAGTAAAACTGAAGAAAATGGCGTCGGCTGCATCTTATATACCCCTGTCGCACTGACCAAGACTTTGGAACTCAGGCCGACTGAGGAACCGCCTGACGGCAGGATAACCCAAGTGTAATGACTGCAGCAGTGTGAACATTCGAGCATCTACATTTATCGTAGGTACAAAACTGTACTTTTCCTCTTATGCAGTCTGGCATATGGAATTAGTATGCAAGATGCCATGTAACCCAAGGCCTGCAGAATTTTTCTTGCAAGGAATTGGGTCTTTGTTGCCATCAATTGAAAGTATTGAGTCAGTTGTCCTTACTTGTCTGGCGTGAGATAAGCCATCTGGGCCGTTGTGTTCAAGCTGGCACCCAGGAATATTATCTCTTGTGAGGGCACTAGTTTTGATTTCTTTTAGTTTACTGTGTACCCCAGGCAACTTAATAACATTTTTACAAATGCCAGATGCTTTAGAAGAATGTCCTTGCTCTCTGCTTGAATTAGGCAGTCGTCCAGGTATGGATAAATTTGAATTCCTTTTTGTCTGCAAAATGCAATTACTGGTGCCAGGCACTTTTTGAAGACCCTGGGCGCAGTAGGTAAGCCAAAGGGCAGTGCAGAGAATTGATAGTGCATTGAACCAGCTATGAATCTGAGGTATCTTCTGCAGTTTTGTCTGATAGGGACATGCAGGTATGCCTCCTTGAGGTCCAAGGTCACGAGCCAAGCTTTCTTGCCCAGCATGGGAAGAAGCTGCTGTAGTGTCAACATTTTGAATTTTGGAAGATCCAGGTAAGTGTTTAGAGAAGAAAGATCCAGAATGGGCCTCCAGCCTTTGTCTTTTCTGGGAACCAGAAAGAGTCTCGAGTAAAATCCTTGTCCTTGTTCCTGGTGGTGGTACCTTTTGAATAGCTCTCATGTCCATGAGTGCTGTAATTTGTTTTTGAGCCTCTGCCCATTGATTTGGTGGCAGATTTGGCATTCCTTTTAACCTTGGCAGAGTGTGAAAGTGGAACCTGTAACTTGAGATACAATGTTGAGAACCCATTTGTCTTTGGTGATCATATGCCAATTGTGATAGAAAGTGCCGGTTTTCCTCCCAAGGGGGCTGCCAAGAGAGAGTTGTTTGGCAGCTGTAGTGGGAAGTCATTGGGGCTGCTTTTTATATAGTTGGGGCGTGTCTTCCTCTTCTTTCTGGCCTGATGCACCCCATTGTCGAGGCCTGTAAGGACCTTGGGGTTGACCTCTATCTCTTGGACGTCTGTATCTGCCCCTTTGAGGTCTTTCTGTAACTGGAAAGTACCAATTCTTTCTTGGCCATTTTCTGCTAAATCGAGGAGGCTGAACCTGTAAGAAATCCTTTGCCATTTGCATAGATTTTGCCTTATCCTCCATTTTCTTTAATACCTCTTCTGCCTTAACTCCAAATAAGACATCCTGCTGCAAAGGTGCATCCAATAATTTTAATTTAACATGATCTGGTAACGTATGTTCTTTTAACCAATCATGCCTTTTAATGACAGAGCCTGTAACTGCTGCTCTACAGGAAGCCTCTAAAGAATGAAAACCACATTGCAAAGTATGTTTTCCCACTTGTTCAGCAGCATGCAATAAATCCTGCATTTCTTTAAAATTAGGAGTATCTGAATCTGGAAGCATTTTTTGTTTCAACTGAGACATCAGAAATTGCTGATATTTGGGCATGTGAAAATGGCAATTTAAGGCTCTCATTGCTAAAGTTGCAGACCTATAGAGTTTCTTTCCCCATCTGTCTAATGCTCTGGAATCTCTGTCCAAGGGACTGGATTCTTTGCTGATGAGGCCTTAACTCCTTTGGGTCCCTGAGAAATAGTTTCAGGGCCAGCAACAGGGCTTTTATACAGAAATTTGTGTGAGTCAGGGACTCTGTATTATCTGTCAGGTTTAACTGGGGCTGGAGGTAAGGAATCAGGATTTAAGCTGGATTCAGTATACACATCATCCACAATATCTAACATTGGCGGAATAGCTAGGGGTCTGTGTTGAGGTAATAAAAGGAAGTCTCTGAGCCTTTTCTTGGATTCTGAGTAATCCTGGCCTTCCCAATGGAAATGCTCCCTCATGGTATGTAAGGTTTCCCCAAAGGAGTAGTCCTCAGGCGGAGAGGCTGATGGAATTGATTCCTCAGCATCAGACTCCTCATAAGGGGGTAAAGAATATCCTAGGTCTGAGGATGAATCTGAAGAAATGGACACCTGGTCGGATGAGTCATAATCTGCATCCTGTCTAGGCCTTTTATCAGGAGGGGGATGGGAACCCCTGATCAGAGTGATTAGGTCTTCGGCCATTTTGAGCATTTGTTTCTTAGGCATGGAGGCCTATCCTGGAGAATGCTGTATTTGTTTGTTTGTCTTTAAAGGAGGCTTAGATTTAGCAGAGGGTTTAATGCTTAACTGAGTAGGTCTGAAAACACCCTCTGAAGCTGCGGGTTGCTCAGCTACTCCGGATCCCTCTGTAGGGTTAGTTTCGGTAGGCTGAAAAACTTGTGCGTCCAAAGGCCCAGCCATCTCCACGTGGGAGTCAGAGGCTGCCTGTGGTTCTGCAGAAGCGATCGTCAGGGGCTGCAAAGGCACCTCGCTGAAAACCGGAGAACCGGCGACTGGCCTAGAAGAGGCTTCGTCGTCAGTTTTGGGCCTCGGATGCCTGTCGTTGTCTTTGCGCTTTTTATGTATTCCAGTCATCGGAAGTTCCGATGGCATGGTGTAATTGAATTTTCTGCCAAAATAATGTCGGGCAAAATCAAACCGACGTTTAATAGTGCGCTTGTTAAACCTAGCACAAAACCGACAACCAGTGACGTTGTAGTCTGGGCCTAGGCACGGGATACAATAGGAATGGAAATCCTTATGAGGTATTTGCTTCCCACAAGAAATACAGTTATTAACTTTTACTGACATCGATCTGAGGCAAGAAAACGTTTCCCCAGTGGGGTACTTAGCTTTGTAGAAGACTTCGGTTCTGGATTCGGAATGAAAATCTCAGGATTCGGCCGACCGGCACTTGCGAACTGCTTTTGCTTCGGGCACCGCGCGGCAAGAAAGACTGAAGAAAATGGTGTCTGCTGCTTCTTTTATACCCGTGTCGCACTGACGTCAGGGAGGAGGCGACAGCAACCGACGCCAGACCAAGACTTTGGAACTCAGGCCAACTTGGGAACCGCCTGACGGCAGGATAACCCAAGTGTAATGACTGCAACAGTGTAACACAATGAACATCTGCTGTAGGAGTGCATAGTTAAGATGTCCTTCCTTAGTCACTGTTTCAGTATTCCTTACTATAGGGTTGTCTTGCTGAGGGAAGCTGTATGCAAGTCCAACATACCAAAGTTTCATTCCTTCCATGCGCCGTACTTCAGATGTATATCCTACATCTGAAGCAATAAGATATGTAGGTGATATGCAAGAGCAAAACCCTCAGAACTTTTTTGCTAACAGTCCGAATGCAGTGTTTTGAATTTGGACTGAAGGTCGTACATCTAGTACAGTTCACCTAACTTAGGGCAGATAAGTACCCCCTTGGAGATCTTCTTTTTTCCTTTAGCTTGAGTTACTGTAGTCACTTGTCATCCTGAAAGGGGAAATGTGAATGTGGGAGGCAGATTCCCTATAAGGATAGCCACAGCAAGTGCCTTTTTTTGTTGATGTGTGGAGCACGACCATAAGCAGTGTACTGTTTGCCAGGCCTTCATTCCTAAGACCCTGCTCAAATGCCTTTTTTGTCTTTTAGTATTAACTGGAAAACCACCGCCTTAGTCCTTGGTCAAGGAACCATGGCTTCAGAATATTCCCACAAAAGGAGTAAAAAAAAATTAAAAATGTAGACGTCTGCTCTCCAGCCTCTGATAGACATTTGTTTTGGGTAAGTAGAACAGACTGCGGACCATCCAATTCCAACATCTGCCCCCTGTTTTGTGCTCCCCCCTGTTGGAGGTAGAAATGGTGTATGTAGCTCACACATCCTCTGAGGATGTGATGACATCCATTGAGGATGAGAAGGGGGAGATGAAGCTGTAAATTTCTGAAGGGTCTACGAGGATTCCACAAATTTTAATGAGGGAAGAAATACCAAGTTCTCTCATAGAAGTATGCTGTGGTTCACAATCCCTGATGTTTGTTAGGATGGACAACCCAGTTAAAAAAAAACAAAAAAAAAACCAAAACAACAACAAAAAAAAGATATTTTAGTCCTGTGTGCTAAGGAAGCCCAAAAAGAGTGGCAGGATTTTGCCCAAGGTCTTTCTAAAGCTCTCATGGTTTCGAAATCTTCTTGGGGTTGTCAGTCCCTTTTCTTGTAGGGATTCCTTTTACTTCTACTCTTGTTTTTTTTTATTGGACTAGGGAAACATCTATATCTTCAACTAAGGAGGATTTAGATTCTACGGAGGAGTATTTAGCTTATTCTTTTCAGATTAATTTGCCTCTTGCTTTGGGCTCTGATGAGGAGCACATTCTTTTCCCTGATTTCTGCAAATGGAGAACTTAATTTTGGGGATGTTATTCTTAAAATAATGGAACATTTTAAATGGGTAAGCTCTTGGATATCTGATGTTCAAAAAAGGTATGATTGCCTCCTAATGGATTCCCCTTCTCCTTCTACAGTGCCCGCTGGACACATTCACATCTGCCTCTCAAGCTCCTGAGTCTCAGCTTCTTGCTTCTAAACAGCCAGACAGATTTTGTAAGGTTTTTGAAGCGCAGAAGTTTCTTTATAAGAACCCCTCATCAGGCCCTTCTGTTACTTCTTGCTTGACTGACAAGACCAGTAACTTTCTTACATCTTCAAAACTTGTGCCATCTGACAAGGATAGCATAGTCATGGGCCAGTATAGCAAAGAAGGTATATACCTCTGCTACCTTGGCTTTTGGGGACATCAGTTTTCAGGCACACATAACCAGTTTTAGCTGACATGCCTGAGTCTGATAAGACTTGATGTCTTTCTTTGCTCAGTCTTGTTTTCCAGGTAGCCAGACATTCAGTTGAGTGCAGTTGTGATTTTGCTAATGCTCATTTAGGGTGCCTTTATCAGGGTCAGTCATTAGAATGTATTCCTGGCTTCATTCTCAATTCCTTCCAGAAGATCTAAAATTATTAGATTCTCCACTGGATCCATTATTTGTTTGGCTTTGCTGCTGCACATCTCTGTAAAGCATTGCAAAACAAGAGTAAAGTCATGCAAGATCTTCAACAGATCCCCCCGCCCCATTCCTAATTACCAAAAGAGCTATCCCGTTAAAGCAGGTCCCTCTATGTGTAAACATCCAAAACTGGCCTTAAAGGCTAAAAAGAACAATCATCTAAAAGATTTTTTTTCTGGAAAACTAAGTCATGACTCTGGGGGTGGGGGGCAAAATTCTTATTTCTGGACAAGCTTGTGCCCATTTGACTATCCTTCTGTTACCCCCATGGCCAGATTCCTCCTCTTCCTCCAAGATTGTCCTTATCATTTCCCATTTGCTAGAAGGTCACAACAGACAGATCGGTTTTGTATACAATTCACAATGACTGCCACATGATGTGGAAGTCCATTCCTCCCATTTTAGGCATTCCTTAGCTTCCTTCTTCCCATTTGCCTTATTTCCACCTCTGTTTCACATTTTGGCTCAAGGTTACTATTCAGCCAGTGTTCCCTTGGCCAGAGGGGTAAGGGTTTTTATTCCAAGTTGCTTCTGATTCCCTGGAATGAGGGTTCTTGGAAGTCCATTCTAGACCTCTACTTTCTCAACACTTTTCTAAAAGTTTCCTCTTCCAAAATATTGACTTTTCAGTCTCTTACTCTGTATGATTCTTCCTTTCTTTTTTCTCAGGTCCTGAATGATGCCTATATCCATATTCATATTCATCCTCAGTTCAGAAAATGTTTTAATGGTTCTGTGTATCTTCCTTAAATTACCAGTTTTTCTGCTCCTTTGATCTACAGCCCTGAGGGTATTTGACAAATGACAAGAACCTGTCATAGCCTTTTGCAGACTTCATGGTATTCAGATTTTTTCTTACCTTGACAACCTTCTCATTCAAGCTCGTTCTCAGCAGGTTGTTCTACAAGACTCAGAATTCTCAATACTTCTTTGTAGTGTAGGCTAAATCTAAAAAAATTCCATTTGGATGCCTTCTTAGAACTAGGCTGTCTTGGGTTGCTGGATTCATATTCTTACTATGATGGCTTTTCTTGCAACTGTTAAGGTCCTGTCTCTGACAGCTTTCTTTCAGTCCCATCTTCATTTGCAAGAGACTTCAGCGGGAGAGTGTTTAAGAGCTCTGGGATTCATACCATTCACTGTTCCCATGGTTCCCTATGACAGATTCCACATGAGGAGGTTCCAGTTGTATCCGAGGGCAATTTGCTTTCACTGTTTCACCATTGTCATCCCCTGGTCTTCCATATTCCTCTCTTGCCCTGCCTAAGGAAGGATTTTTTTTGGTGGATCAACCAGATTTCTCTGCGTCCTCTCGGGCACTGTTTACAGATGCTTCAAACCTAACTAGGGGGGGAGGTGGGGGCTTCTTCCAACAGTGACAGTGTCTAAGATTTTTGACCTTCTTAAGAGTTGAAAGAACATATCGACGTCCAAGAAATAAAAAGCCTCATCCTGGTTCTTAAGGCTATGGTTTCTAGTCTGCTCAAGGTCTTTACAAGACAGCATCACTGATGTCCTTCAAGGATGCATCTGCAGTCATAATTCTCTCCAGGAAGAGATTATTAAGGACCTTCTTGCATTTGCCTAAAAGACTTGTTCCATCCCAAAGAATAACCTTTTCATCAAGATAGATACAACCACCCAAATGGCTTTCCTTCCAAAGAAAAAAAAAAGAAAAGTAATTTAAAAAGTCTGACAAGACAACTCAGCTGACTGCAAGGAAAGGGACCTTAAAAACGTGTTGGAAAAACTAACACTGCCTCCCTTGAAGCAGCATCTGCACTGCAGTTCTTCTCTTCTGGAAGACTGCCTTCCTTCTGGGCCATAACCTCAGCAAGAAGAGTATCTGAGTTACAGGCCTCAGGACAGAGGTCTCAGTGAGGCAATCTACATTTATTAAGGGTGGTATCCAGTCTCATTAAAAACCAAGCTATTCTCAAAAAACAGCTAAACATTAGACCTCATTCCATCGAGAGCCACAGCCACCTCCACCTTCTCAAGGAGGTACTCTACCAAGGACAGCTACATGGCTTGTGGAACTCCGTGCATTTTTTTCCATTTACATTTTACCTTTTATATCCAGATCCAGAGCAGGCTCACTCACGAGATGATAGAGATCCGATGATAGTAAGTCAGGTCAGGAATTTTCCCTCCTCCTTCCCTCTGGTGGTATTTCTTGGTAATAACTCCCTCTTATAGCTAGCTGGGCATATCTCTTTATAGTTTGTTTTTATTTTTATTTTTGTATTTGTTTGGATTATTTTGCATTTATTTTAATTTAGCCTTAGGGCAGCTTCAATCTGCATCAAGGGCAAGAAAAGAAAAGGAAGATAGGCGTCGGCTGATACTTCTATACGCAGAAGCTCTGGCGGTCGGAAGGTCGACCCACGGCAGCTGCCGGACTGAACTGCTTCTAACCGACGACGGGCTGCTTGCTTGAGGACAACCCCATATGTGATGACTGCAGATGCATACCTATCGGACATCTACATTTATGGTAGGTACAAAACTGTACTTTACGTGGTACATCAACAAACAAGGAGGAGCATAGTCTTACTGCCTTTGCATGCTAGCCCTCAGAGCATGAGACATTACCATATGCCATCAGGTGATTCTTCAGGCAATCTACATTCCCTTGAAAACAATGTAGTGGTAGACAGTCTGAGCAGATTCAGGCATGTCCTCATGATGGATGCTACCCAGGTTTTCCTGGACATTGTTCATTGGTGGGGTACTCCTGAAGTAGATCTTTTTGCCTCCCCTCAGAACACGCAACTCTCTAGGTTCTTTTCCAGAGTATCAAGTCATCTGGTTTGGAAATGGGATGATATGTCTTTCTCTTGGAGGGGGGATGTTTTCTATATGAATTGCACTCTCTTCCTTTGTTGCCATAGGCCTTCACAAGATCAATTTGGACAGGCCCAAAATGTTGCTGGTCACTTCTTTTGGCCCAGACAGCACTGGTTTCCCCATCTTTTTCCTGGCCATTGGTAGTTATCACAAAATGCCCTTCCTTATCACTGTTGCAATATTCTTTACTCTTGGAATATCTTGCCAAGGATAACGAAATGTCTGGCCAGCGTACCAACACCTAGTCATCTTATCTCTAATTTCTTTCCACTTATTTAGAGAACAAGCGACAGAAGCTTTTGGCTCAGGATACTATGGCCAAATCCACCTGCCCCAATGTTTAGCCGGCACTTAAGAAGAAAACCCAGTAGGTGAGTACTGAACCTGCTGATGTCCATCTTCCACCAGTCATCTCTGTCTGGTTGAATGAAGAACCCGAGGACTGTCTGGTGCCATTGTTAGCTCCCTCTGCAGTGACCCAGTTGGAGGCCAACATGGAGCTGTCTTATCCACACATCTGCTGAGACTGTGCCTACATCTGGTGTGGAAGTGGAGGGGGAATCGTGACTAATTATTTGAGGAGCCTAGGGGGAATTCCCCAGATACTTGTTAGGGAAGGGGTGCCTGGTGCCCTCATTGAATCTTGGCAGGGATCTGAACCTCCTAGATTTGTTAAAGTTGATGTTCCTTTTGAAAAAAAAAGCAGATGACTATGCTTGTGGCCCCTGTTGCTAATGATCCCCACAAAGAATGGTAAGATTTTACTCAGAGCTTTTAGCTGTTAAGCCTCCCTAAGGATTATCTGTTCCTGCTTTTTATTCCCTGGTATTCCACTTCTTCCAAATGTCTTAGTAGCTAAGATTCCTCTAATGAAGAGCTAGACTCTGGTGAGGAGTCTTTGGCTTATTTTTTTTAGATCCATTCTCGTCTTGACCTGGGACCTTGAGGTAGATCTTTCTGTTTCTCCTGACTCTCCTATAAGAATTTTCTTTCTGATATATGGTGGTTCACATGATGGGACAATGTAAGTGGGACTGTTATTTTTCTAATGTTCAAAAAGGTACTATGAACCCTTGCAAACAGATTCTCCTCGGCCTTCTGCAGTCTCTCCAGTGCTGGATACCCTTTTTGGATACGTTCACTGCAGGTTCTCATTCCTCTGTTGCTCATCCTCCTGCCCATAAGTTCCTGAAGATCAGATGTTTTTGTATAAAAGCCCTTCCTCTGATCCTGCTTTTATTTCTGTAGCCACTGATAAACCATCCAAGTTGCTGTCTTTTTCTAAGCTTTTTACCTTCTGATAAGGATAGCTGTGCAATGGACAGGTATGGTAAAAAAGCAGATAACTCTGTTACCTTAGCTGCCAGGGCTGTTAATTACCAGATGCATACGACTAGATATGTGCGGGCTCTTTCCTTCCAACTTTGGGGGCGGGGCATTCTGGCTGATACGCCTGATTCAGAGAGTGAGACTACACCCATTTACCTTTTGAGCTCTGTTTCTCAGGTGGCTGTTCATTTTATTAAATATAGTTGTGATGCTGCTCATACCTCCTCCAGGGCAGCTGCATCTGGATCTGTAAAGGATCATAGGAGATTACTAGGCTATCGTCCCAGAGGTCATTTTAAGTCTAGCTGTGTCAGTCCAATCTAATACCATAGATTTACTAGTCGATACCCAAGAATGCATTTACTGACGACTGCCCATGTCCAGGAGGGTTGTGGGCACTATCCCCGGTAATAATTTATGGTGCCCCATCCGGGGTCCTCTTGAACACTGTCATAGAGGTGCTCTGTTTCACATGAATTGGTAGCCTGTTCCAAAGACATGGCAGTTGCTGAGAGAGAAATCTGTCCCTCCCGCATGTTCTGTTTAAGTCGCAGGCATTATTTAAGTCCCTGGAACGGATAGCCCTAGACCCATTTGATTTGTAGATGTGCAGTAAGTTCATTAGGTTTGGGTCTTGGGTTGCTTTGTAAGCCAGGCATGTGTCTCCCGTAAGAAGTCTATACGATATGGAGTATATTGACAGGGATTTTAGTCAGTTCATATAAGGCACATGCTGGAGGCCCTTGATCCTTTTTGTTAGAAACCTCTGCGGTCTCTCTAATTGCTGTAGATGCTTAGTACAGTGCATACTGAATGGGAGGTATTTTTGGGTCTATCTCCAAGCTCTGTCTGAAGACATCAAGGCCAAATTATTAGACTCAAACTTAGACAACCAGAATCTGTTTGTTGCTGCTGCTTAATTGTTTAAGGCCTTTCAGGATACGAGTACAGTTATGCATGATTTTAAGCCAATCTTTCTGTCTCATGTTCCTAAGTTATGGAAGGTATTCATCTAAGCCTTCTTTTGTTTATAAGCAGCTTAAACAGCCTTTTAGGAGCAAGAAGGCTTCTAGGAAAACTTTTCTAGACAATCCTTTCCTGGGCTCCAAGGGTCAGAAACCTCCTTTCCCTGACAAATCTGCTTCAGCTGGACAGTCAGCCACTGTTTCCCCTTGGCCAGATTCCTCTGTCCCTCAGGTTTACTTCTTTGCCATTTGGCAACAGATAGCCACAGATACTTGGGTACTTTCCATTAAGTCTCTACCTCCATTCTCAGACCTTACTCAGCTTCCTCTTTGCCAGCTCCCACATTTTTTATTTTGTCTTCAGAATATGATTGTACAGAAGACCATCCAGCCTGTCTATCTCATCAGAGAACAGAATTTTATTCCATGATGTTTCCGGCTCCCAGGAAGGAGGGCTTACGGAGGCCTATCCTAGACCTGTCCTTTCCGAACACCTTTCTCAGCATTTCAGGATGTCTCTTCATACTCTTTCCCTGTGTTGCATCTCAGGCTTTTCTGGTATCTCTGAATTTGAAGAACGCTTACCTCTACATTCCTGTTCACCCTCTCTTCAGAAGTTTTTGTTTCTCTGTTTCTTTCTCTCATCAGTCCTCTGCTTTGCCTTTTGGTCTTTCTACAGATCCAAGGGTCTTCACCAAATGTCTGGCCCCTTGTTAACTTTCTGCAGGCTTCAGGGAATTCATATATTCTGCACTTGGATGGCATTTTGACCCCCCCCCCCCCCCCCCGCCCAGCAGCTCCTGTTTCAGTATCTATACTTTGCTATGATTCTACATAGTGTGGAGGTCACCTTCAATCTTAGAATGTCTGTGTTGACTTCTCCTGAGGACCAGGTCTTCCTGGGTTGCAGGATTCATATCATTCCGGTGTTGGCTTGTCTCCCACCACACAAGGTCATCTCCTTGACTTCTTATTTCCAGTCCCTTGTACCTCTTCCAGCATCTGTCATTCCCATGCTTCTCATTGCCAAACTCCACATGTGGAAATTTAAGTGGTGTCTCATGACTGTTTGGCTGCAGCACTGCCATCCTCTGGAGTATGTCTGCCTTTTTAGTTTCCACTCCCTACTCAGGAGCTGATGCTTTATCAGGGTTGAGGAGCCGCCTCCAACACCCTCAAAGTCCCTGGGTCTTTGGTTTTATCAGCAACTGCAGACCATATCATCAAAGAGATAAGGGCTATACTTCTAGCTCTCCAGGCCTTTCATTCCCTTTAGGTACCAGGTTCTCTAAAGGTTTTTTACAGACAATACCATAGTCATGTGGTACATCAACAAACAAGGGGGTTACAAGGTCTTACTATCTGATGATGTCTGTTTCTTCTGTTCCTTAATTGATGGTTCTTGGATTCAGCCTCAGACACTTTGTTAGACTTTAGGCTGTGTACCTCGATGTTCATCATGTTTCATTGTTGCAGTCATCACTGTTGCAGTCATCACTGTAGGGTTCTTCCTGCCGGCAGGCAGCCCTCGGTCGGCCAGAATCCTAAAGTCTGGGTCCGGCGTCGGCTGTTCAGTCATGCTCCCTGACGTCAGAGCGCCAGGAGTACAAAGCTGCCAGCCGACGCCATATTCTCCAGTCTTTCTTGCCGTGCGGTGGAAGTAGTTCGCAAGTGCCGGTCGGCTGACTCCTGATATTTTTTTTGTGCTTCAGTCCGAAGACTTACTTCTTCTTCTCAAAGCTAAGTACCCGGTTGGGGAAACTTTTTTCTTGCTCCAGTCCGATGTCAGAAAAAGTTAATAATTGCATTTCTTGTGGGAAGCAAATACCTCATAAGGATTTCTTCTCTTACTGTATTCCTTGTTTAAGCCCTTACCACGACGTAGCTAGTTGTCGGTTTTGTGCTAGATTTAACCAACGTACTATTAAGCGGAGGTACGATTTTGTTTTTCACTACTTTGGCAGGCGATTTTATTATAAAATGTCATCGGACACGCTTTCGACTACCAGAGTTCACAAATGACGCAAGGATAAGGACAGGCCTCCGAGGTCCAAATCAGACGATGGTTTACAAGCAGAGACAGCTACAGGTTCGTCCGTCATCAGTGAGGTGCTTTCGCAGCCCATGTCATCGGCCATTTCAGAACCGATTGCCGAAACGGACTCCCACGAGGAGCCAACTAGGCCTTTGAGTACTCCAGCTGCAGGACCTTCGGACAATGCTCCCTCAGATGGGTCTGGAGCCGCTGTGCAAGTACCGGCTTCCGAGGAGGTTTTCAGGCCTACACAGCTTCTGATAAAGGCAAAGACTCCTTCTAAATCAAAGACACCAGCCCAGGCCTCTTCTGATCTGGGACCCAAATCTCAGAAACAGCTGCTTAAAATGGCGGAGGACTTACTAACCATGATTAAGGGTTCACATCCCCCTCCAGACAAAAGGCCAAGGCAAGAATTGGATTATGAATCCTCTGATCAGGCATCTATTTCTTCAGTGTCTTCCTCTGAATAGGAATATACTTTCCCTCCTTATGAGGATTCTGATGCTGAGGAATCCATTCCATCAGCTTCTTTCCCTGAGGATATTTCTTTTGGGGAAACTTTACATGACATGAGGGAACATTTTCACTGGGAAGGACAGGAGTACTCTGAATCTAAGAGAAGGCTTGGGGATGTTCTTCTTCTTCCCCAACATAGACCCCTGGCTATTCCTCCTATTTTGGATATTGTGGATGATGCCTTTTCTGAGGCTAATTTAACTCATGACTCCTTTCCTCCAGCCCATGCTAAGCCTGACAGATATTACAGGGTCCCTGACTCCCACCAGTTCCTTTACAAAAATCTTGCTGCTGATCTAGAAACCATTTCTCAGGGTCCTAAGGGTGTTAAGGCCGCCTCTGCTAAAAACCCTATTCCGACAGATAAGGATTCTAGAGCTTTGGAGAGATGGGGCAAAAAAGTGTACACTTCTGCTACTTTATCTATTAGGGCTTTAAATTGTCAATTTCATATGCTAAAATATCAGCAATTCCTGCTGTCTGTTATTAAACAAAAGCTAGGTACTATTTCTGCATGTGCAGATAATAAGGAATTACATGATTTGATGCATGCTACTGAGCAAATGGGGAAGCATGGCTTACACTGTGGTTTTGATGCCTTGGAGGCTTCATGCAGGGCAGCTGCCACTGGCACAATCATTAGAAGGCATGCTTGGTTAAAGGAACAAAACTTACCTGATCAAGTGAAAGCAAAGTTACTGAATGCTCCTGTTTAGCATAATGTTTTGTTTGGGTCTAAGGCTGAAGAGGTGATAAAGAAAATGGAGGATAAGGCAAAATCCATGCAAACAGTTAAGGATTTCTTACAAGTTCAGCCCCCAAGATTTAGCAGAAATTGGCCAACTAAAAATTGGTCCTTTCCCAGCTCGGACGGGCCTCAGAGGGGTAGATATAGGCACTCCAGAGGGAGGGCCCAAGCACAGACCTCTTACAGACCTAGACAGTGGAGTGCTTCCACCCCCATGGGTGGAGAGGACAGACCTCAATCTTATAGAAAACAGGCTCAATGACGCCCCCTGCATGGCTCCAGGAACTTCTCTCCTGGAAGCCCCTCTAGGAGGAAAACTCTCTCTTTTTCAACAAAATTGGACTTACATAACCCAAGACAAGTGGGTTCTGGATGTAGTTTCAAGAGGTTACAAATTCCACTTTCATACCTTGCCAAGACCAAACGGATGGCCAGACCTACCAAAACACCAATGGGCAGAGGCATTAAACCAGGTGGGATCCCTCATGGCTATGAGGGCCATAGAACGGGTTCCACAATCAGAGACTGGGCAAGGCTTTTACTCAAGGCTCTTTCTAGTTCCCAGAAAACAAAATTCATGGAGACCTATCCTGGATCTGTCAGTCTTAAATACTTTCCAGGAGATACCAAACTTCAAGATGCTTACTCTGCAGCAGCTCCTGCCAATGTTGAGCAAAAATGCATGGATGGTGACATTGGATTTAAAGGAGGCTTACTTACACATCCCTATCAGACAGGAGTGCATAAAATACCTCAGGTTCAAGGCCGGCTCGAAACATTACCAATTCTCTACGCTGCCCTTTGGCTTGTCTACTGCGCCCAGGGTCTTCACCAAGTGCCTGGCACCAGTAGTAGCTTATTGCAGACTCAAGGGAATTCAAATTTACCCTTATCTGGACGACTGTCTTATTCAAGCAGACAGCAAGGATGTCTTACTCCAGCACCTGGAATTTGTTCAAAATCTACTCAAGTACCTGGGATTCACTATGAACATAAAAAAGTCAAATTTGACACCCACACAACTGATAACTTTTCTGGGTGCTCTTCTAAACACAACAACCCAGATGGCATTCCTGACATCCGAAAAACAACTACAGCTGGCTTCAACTTTCAAAACCTTGGCGTTAATGTCTCAGCTAACTGCAAGGAAATTCCTGCAGGCTTTGGGTTACATGGCCTCCTGCATCCTTCTCATACCAAATGCAAGACTACATATGAGAAAAATACAATGGTACCTAAAAAGTGTATGGTCCCAGCATTGCCACAGTCTAGACACACAGATTGCTGTCTTGCCTTGCCTACAAAAGGAATTCCATTGGTGGACCATGGCATGTCTTAACAACAAAGGGAAAGCCTTCAGTCTGCCTCCAACCAGCCAAGTGTTAACCACGAACGCCTCGGATTACGCATGGGGAGCCCACTTGCAGGGGAAAGGCCTGCAAGGTTTTTGGACAGAGGATCAGAAGCACCTACATATCAATTTAAAAGAGATGTTAGCTTTACAGAATGCCCTCTTGGCTTTCAGAGATCTTCTACAGCCAGGACAACTACTGATACGGACAGACAACACCACAGTTATGTGGTACATAAACAAGCACGGGGGTTCACACTCCTTCTGCCTTTGCAGACTAGCCATGACTCTATGGAGCACAGCTCTAGCTTCCAAAGTGGATCTACAAGCTGAGTTCCTGCCAGGGAAACAAAATATTCTGGCAGACAGCCTGAGCAGGAACCTGTCAGACCCATACAAGTGGATGCTAGACACCCAAATATTCAAGATGATTACAGAAGCCTGGGGCTGCCCGGACATAGATCTATTTGCATCTCCCCTCAACCACCAATTACAGGTTTTTTGCACAAGGACATTTCACAAACTAGCATGGAAAGTGGATGCTCTCTCATTCAGTTGGAGAAACCTCTCTGGGTATGCCTTTCCTCCACTACCTCTTCTTCCACGGGTGTTATTAAAGATCAAGCAGGACAAACTCAAGATGATTTTACTGGCCCCAAATTGGCCTCGTCAATTTTGGTACTCAACACTGATGCATCTATCCCAGGAGCCGCCTCTGATTTTACCTCAGATTCCAAATCTTTTGTCCCAACACCAGGGCCAGGTTGTGCACTCTCATATCAAAACTCTCAACCTGGCAGCTTGGCGAATTCAGGGTCTATGATTAATCCGACTCTTCTCAAACAGGTCATGGATGTCATCTTAGAAGCCAGACGGCCTAGCACTAGAAAATCTTATGCAGGTAAATGGAAGAGATTTTGCACCTGGATGCATGCTCAGGATTCAGATCCTCTCATTCCTAATATCCCATTGATTTTACATTACCTGACAGACATGCTACATAAGGGTTTATCCTTCTCCATAAAAATACATGCCTCAGCTATCTCTGCACATTACAGTACAGATCCTCTAATCTTTTCGCATCCACTTCTGAAGCAATATCTCAGAGGGGCAAAGAATTTAAGGCCCCCAGGACACCACCCATACCCGCCTGGGACCTCAACTATGTTCTGGAAAAACTCACTCTGCCTCCTTTTGAGCCTGCTGCCACATCTGATATTAAGTATTTATCATGGAAGAAAGCTATCCTACTGGCTTTGACTTCAGCCAGGAGAGTCTCAGAGTTATAAGCACTCATGGCTGTGGAACCTTATATTATTTTTCAGCAAGATAGGGTGTCTTTAAGGACTAATCTTACTTTCATGCCTAAAGTGGTTTCCAAAGTGGCTTTAAATCAAACTATTCACCTGCCAACTTTTTTCACTAATCCACAAAATAAGGGGGAAAGGATCTTGCATTCCTTGGATGTACACAGGCAACTTCGTTTTTACCCGGACAGAACCAAGGATATCAGGAAAACAGAGCAACTGTTTGTTTCTTATACAACAAATTCCCAAGGCAAAGCTATTTCAAAACAGACCATTTCTAAATGGATTACTCATGGAATTAGATTTTTTTACTCTCATCATGGAAAGCAAATCCCAGGAAAAATTAGGACTCACTCTACCAGAGCTGCTGCTACTTCAGCTGCCTTCCTCAGGGGAGTTCCTACCAAAGATATTTTGGAAGCTGCAACTTGGAGTTCAGTGCATACTTTCTCTAAGCACTATAATCTACCTCTTTACTCTAAGTCTAGGGCAGGCTTTGCTTCTGCAGTCTTGCAGGGCCTTCTAGCCGCCCCTTCTACTCTATAACCACCACCCTTTATCTCAGCTTTGGGATTTAACTCTACAGTGATGACTGCAACAGTGAAACACGATGAACATAGTACAGTTGTGTACACTTACCATAAATATAGATGTTCGAGTGTCTTCACTGTTGCAGTCTGGGTTACCCACCATCCTGTCCCCTCTTATACTTTCATTAGTGTGGTTTCCTACTTCACCCTTCTTCTGAGGTGTATTTGCTACAGGGTATGGGGTTTGTTGTATATTACATTTTTGTTTTACTGTTAGCCTTCACTTTTGGGCACCTGACATCTGGGGCAAGAAAAACTGGAGAACATGGCGTCGGCTGGCAGCTTTGTACTCCTGGCGCTCTGACGTCAGGGAGCATGACTGAACAGCCGACGCTGGACCCAGACTTTGGGATTCTGGCCGACCGAAGGCTGCCTGCCGGCAGGAAGAACCCTACAGTGATGACTGCAACAGTGAAGACACTCGAACATCTACATTTATGGTAAGTGTACACAACTGTACTATCTCCTCCCCTTACCTATAATTCTGTGATGTTCTTCGTGTTTCACTGTTGCAGTCATTACATTTGGGTAATCTGCTGGCAGGTTGCCCTCAGTCGGCCTGAATTCCAAAGTCTTGAGTCCTGCGTCGGTTGATGTGTCTTCTCTTCCATGATGTCAGTTTGTCAGGGGTATAAAACATGCAGCCGACACCATTTTTTTTAGTCTTTCTTGCCGCGCGGTGCCCGAAGCAGAAGCATATTCGCAAGTGCCGGTCGGCTGACTACTGAAATATTCGAGTTTGAGTTTCAGAACCGAAGTCTTCACTAAAGCTAAGTACCCCGTTGGGGAAACTTTTTTCTTGCTTTTTACAATTGTCATATGCTTAAGTACCAACAACATGTTATGGGATTGCTGAAACAGAAAATGATATTGATTTCAGAATGTGCAGAAAATAAGTAATTGCAGGAATTATTGTACGCAGCTGAACAAGTTGGAAAGCATACTTTACAATGTGGTTTTGATTCTTCAGAGGCCTCCTGCAGGGCCGCAGTTACTGGATCTGTGATTAGGAGGCATGCCTGGTTAAAGGAACAAAATTTGCCTGATCATTGATCATGTTAAAGCTAAATTGCTAGATGCATCTTTACAGCATGATTCTCTGTTTGGTATTAAGGCAGAAGGTTTTAAAGAAAATGGAAGACAAAGCTAAGTCTATGCAAACTGTAAAAGATTTCTTACAAGTGCAGCCACCTAGATTCAATAGACACTGGCCTACAAAAAATTGGTCCTTTCCTGTGTCAGACAGAGCTCAAAGGGGCAAATCCAGACGCCCTAAGGGTTCCAGGTACCAGACCCAAGACTCATACAGGTCAGAGCAATGGGGCGCATCCACCTCCAAATCTGGAGGAGATAAAGTGCAAACATACAGAAAGCAATCCCAATGACTTCCCTCTGCCTACACCAAGCACTTATCTTTTGGCAGCACCCATAGGGGGAAAATTAGCACTTTTTGCTCAAAGTTGGCAGTTAATAACCCAGTACAAATGGGTACTAAACATCGTATCACAGGGATACAGATTCCATTTCCACACTCTGCCAATGACAAATGGTTCGCCAGATCTGCCAAAAAACCAATGGGCAGAGGCACAGAAACAGGTTACGTCCCTCATGGATATGGGGGCCATTCAGACAGTACCAAAACAGGAAAAAGGACAAGGTTTTTACTCAAGACTGTTCTTGGTACCCAGAAAGGACAAGGCCTGGCAGCCAACACTGGATTTATCGATTTTGAACACATACCTGGACATTCCAAAATTCAAAATGCTCACCTTGCAACAGCTTCTGCCCATGCTGGGCAAGAATGCTTGGCTGGTGACTCTAGACCTAAAACAGGCATACCTGCATGTCCCAATACAACAGTTGTGCAGAAGATACCTCAGATTCAAGGCTGGCTTAATGCATTACCAATTCTCTGCACTGCCTTTTGGCTTATCTACTGCGCCCAGGGTCTTTACCAAGTGCCTGGCACCAGTAATTGCATTTTGCAGACAAAGAAGTATTCAAATATATCCTTACTTGGACGACTGTCTCATTCAAGCAGAGAACAAGGACACTCTTCTATGACACCTGGTGTTTGTGAAAAGGCTTCTAACATGCCTAGGGTACACAATAAATGAAAATAAATCACAACTGGTGCCCTCTCAAAATATAACATTTCTGGGTGCAAGCTTGAATACAACTGCCCAGATGGCTTACCTCACGCCAGACAAACAAAGGCAACTGACTACTTACTTCAAGCTGATGGCAACAAAAACACAATCTTCTGCAAGACAAATTCTGCAGGCTCTGTGCTTCATGGCATCCTGCATACTACTAATTCCATATGCAAGACTGCATATGAGGAAACTTCAGTGGTACCTAAAAAGTTTATGGAGTCAACATTCACACAGTCTGGGAACAATGATTCCTCTCATCCCCTGCCTCCAACAGGAGTTTCTGTGGTGGGCAAAGGCCTGTCACCAAAACATGGGACAGCCCTTCACTCTACCCCTTGCCAGCCAAACCTTAACAGATGCATCAGATTATGCCTGGGGGGGGGGGCCCACATGGCAGGAAGATGCATTCAGGGCATATGGGCACCAAATTAAATGCATCTACATATCAACCAGAAAGAGATGCTAGCTGTTCAAAATGCCCTAACAGCCTTCTAGGACTTACTTCATGCAGGACAACTACTGATAAAGACGGACAACACCACAGTCATGTGGTATATAAACAAAACAAGGGAGTACACACTCATACCCCTTTTGCAGATTAGCCATGGCACTGTGGGACACAGCTTTGACCTCCCAAATAAGTCTTCAAGCTCAATTTCTGCCAGGAAAACAAAACAGTCTGGCAGACGATTTAAGCAGAAACCTTGTGGATCCTCACGAGTGGAAACTAAATCCACAAGTCTTCAGCATGATAGCAGATAAATGGGGGAGCCCAGACATAGACCTATTTGCCTCTCCTCAAAATTATCAACTGAAAAGATTCTGCACAAGGACTTACCACAGACAAGCATGGAAAGTGGACGCCCTATGCTTCAGTTGGAAAAACCTATCAGTTTACGCCTTTCCTCCTCTGCCTCTTCTACCCAAGGTCCTCTTAAAAGTCAGACAAGAGAAGCCAAAGATTATATTAATTGCTCCGGACTGGCCCCGCCAATGCTGGTACCCAATCCTAAGGAACTTGTCTCAATACCCAGCTTTGACCTTGCCTCAAAAACAACTACTGTCCCAGCAAAACAATCAGATCCTGCACAATCAACTACAGACTCTGAACATGGCAGCATGGCTAATCCTCTAATCATACAGATGACACCTCTCAGTAAAGCTGTGATGGATGTCATTTTGGAAGCCAGAAGGCCTAGTACTAGAAAATCTTATGCTGACAAATGAAAGAGATTCTGTGCTTGGAATCAAGCACAAGGAACTGATACAGCAGAACCAAATATTCCTCAGATATTACAATACTTAACGGAGATGCTTGACAAAGGCCTATCTTTCTCATCAATCAAAATCCATGCCTCTGCCATTTCGGCTCATTACAATACAGAGCCACCAGTCTTTTCTCATCCTTTACTAAAGCAGTATCTTAGGCCTCCTAGAAGATCACCATTACCTGCATGGGACCTCAATTATGTGTTGGAAAAGCTCACCCTGCCTCCATTTGAACCAACTGCTACCGCTGGTATAACGTTCTTATCATGGAAGACAGCTCTGCTACTTGCAATTACTTCAGCAAGAAGAGCTTCAAAGCTACAGGCCCTCATGACCATAGAGCCTTTTATCATATTTTACCCAGACAGGGTGTCTCTGAGGACAAATCCTACTTTTATGCCTAAGGTGGTTTCCAGTGTGGCTCATAACCAAACAATTCATCTGCCAACTTTACCCAAATCCGCTGAACAAAGGGGAGAGAATTCTGCATTCCTTGGACGTACACAGACAGCTAAGAGTCTACTTGAGCAGGACTAAAGCTCTAAGAAAAAACGAGCAATTACTAGTGTCATATGCTGCAGGATCAGAAGAAAAGGCTATTTCAAAGCAGACAATTTCAAAGTGGATAAGCCATTGCATCCGTTTCTGCTACTTACACCATAGCAAACCTGTGCCCAAGGGCATTAGGTCTCATACCAGCAGGGCTGCAGCTACTTCAGCAGCCTTCCTCAGAGGAGTACCAACCAAGGACATTCTAGAGGCTGCTACTTGGGAGTTCTGTTCACACCTTTAAAAAGCATTACCTTTTGCCTCTCTACTCGAAGTCCAGGGCAGGCTTTGCCACTGCAGTGCTGCAAGGCCTTATAGCCTCACCTAATGCTGTTTAGCTCCAGCCTCCCAACCATAGCTTTGGGATTCTACCCAAATGTAATGACTGCAGCAGTGAAACACTAAGAACATAGTACAGTTGTATACACTTACCATAAATGTAGATGTTAGAGTGTATTCACTGTTGCAGTCCAGGTTTCCCTCCCGCCATCCCCCTGTCATTCTACAGTTTATCTTTCCTTCTCTTGCTTCTACAACCTATGTGGTGTATTTGCTTGTACATGAAGGTAAAGTTTATATTGTTGCATGTATATACATATAAATATTTAGAATATTGCTACCTTTTTGGTGGCACCTGACATCAGGGGCTGGCGTCGGCTGCATGTTTTATACCCCTGACGACAGCAACCGACGCATGACCCAAGACTTTGGAAATCAGGCCGACTGAGGGCAATCTGCCAGGAGATCACCCAAATGTAATGACTGCAACAGTGAATACACTCTAACATCTACATTTATGGTAAGTGTACACAACTGTACTTTCTCCTTAGTTACCCTAGATCTTGCTTGCCGCTTCAGTGTTTGCAAGAGGTCACCTTTACCTTGAGCAGGTCATGCTTAGATAAGTACTTTTTAGCTTGGCTTGGTTGGCTTTTCCCCCCTATTTTATTCCTCTCAGCTTTTTAAAAAAAAAAAAAAAAAAAAATTTTATTTTTTTTCCCCTGAATATTTTAAATCCTGTCCTTGCTTGATGATGTCCTTCATGGATGCATCTGCAGTCATAACAACTGGGTTGTCCTGTCGTCAGGCAGCCCTTCAGTCGGCCGGATTCCAAAGTCCGGGTCCGGCTTCGGCTGATGTCGCACTTCACCCGACGTCATCTCTGTTGGTCTTCGGGTATAAAAGCATCAGCCGACGCCATCTTCCTCAGTCTTTCTTGCCGAGGCGCTCAAGCAGAAGCTGTTCGCAAGTGCCGGTCGGTCGGATCCAGAGATTACTTCACCGAATACTTGAAGACTTCTAAAGCTAAGTACCCGTTGGGGACTCTTTCTTGCCTCAGCCGATGTCAGAAAAAGTTAATAATTGTTTAACCTGTGGGAAACAAATACCTCATAAAGATTTCCACTCTTACTGTCTGCCTTGTTTAGGCCCAGCCCACGACGTAGCAGCCTGTTCGCCTGTGCTTCTTTCAACCGACAAACGCTTAGGCGCCGGTCGGAGTTTGCAGAACAGTTTTTCGGTTCTGATTTTGCGACATTATGCCATCGGATCCTCCGACTACACATTCTGCCAAAAACGCAAAGAAAAGACCGACATCAAGCGGTCCGCGGTTTCGCCGAAACCATGGTTAAGCAAATCATGAGTATCTCGGTTTCGCCGAAACCGAGAAAACTGATCAAAATACAGCTGAATCTATCTCTACAGCTGAGGCCCCTGCTACCACTCTTGAATCGCCTCAGAAATTTTATCCACTACGGTGGTTGCCACTGACTTATCAGACACCATTCCCTTGGATGTCTCTACCCCAGCACGTGGTGCTGCTAGGCCTCCAGCAGCCATGTCCATTAAGGCCTTCGCCAGGCTAAAGCAGCCAAGACTACTAAAACAGTGCCTGTTAAACCCCCCTCAACCAGGCCCTCTTCTAGTTCTCAAATGCTTACTTTGGCAGAAGATTTAATTTCATTAATTAGAGGATCTCAATCTCACCCAGACAGGGCCTCTCAGCCCCCAGAGAAGAGACCTAGGGCAGAGCCCCCTGAGCCAGTGTCCTCTGATGATTCTGCTGATGAATCAGACATAACTGACCAGCCAGAGGCTCCTTTCTCCAATTTTGAAGATTCTGATGCTGAAGAATCCATTCCAGCTGCTTCTCCACCAGAAGAATTCTCCTTTGGGGAAACCTTACATGCCATGCGAGAGCAGTTCCAATGGCAGCAACAGGATTTTTCAGACTCCAGAAAAAGACTTAGGACCTTTTTGCACCTTCCACAGCACAGGCCCTTAGCTATACCTCCTGTTCTCTCTGTGGTGGATGATGCTTTCAATGATGTCTGCTCCGCTCCAGATTCTTTACCCCCAGCCCCTGCCAAACCAGACAGATTTTACAGGGTGCCAGATACTCATCACCACCTTTACAAGGCCCCACTTGCAGACCCCGAAACTATATCCCAGGGTCCCAAGGCAGTAACATGACCATAGCTAAAAACCCTATTCCTTCTGAAAGGGAAGCAAGGTCATTAGACAGATGGGGTAAAAAGGTTTACACTTCAGCTACTCTCTCAGCTAGAGCTTTAAACTGTCAGTTTCACATGATACAATACCAAGAGTTTATGCTTGATCAGTTAACTAAAAGCTAACCACTGACGAATCTCTTGATAAGAAATATGTATTAGAAATGGTAAATAACATACAACAGGTTAGTAACCATTCCTTAAAATGTGGCTATGATGCACTGGAGGCTTCATTTAGATCAGCCATGACTGGCACAGTAATAAGAAGGCATGCATGGCTAAAGGAGCAAGCTCTACCGGATCATGTTAAATCTAAGTTGCTAGATGCTCCTATGGATAAGACAAGTTTGTTTGGTACACCTGCCCAGCAGGTTATGAAGAAAATGGAAGAAAAGGCAAAATCAGTTCAAACGGTTAAAGATTTCTTGCAGGTACAACACACAAGGTTTAGCAGGAACTGGCCTGCCAAAAATTGGTCCTTTCCTGATTCCACAAGATCTCAAAGGGGCAGGAATAGACGGTCCAGAGGCAGAAACCAATCCAGAGGAGGTGCCTACAGAGGACGACAGTGGCAAGGTAACAACAGAGGCACAGACACAACCTCTGCCACTACATCAACACAACCACAGTGACTTAATCCTAAATCCGCCTACCAGGGAACAAATAGCAGCTCCTCTAGGCGGAAAGTTAACCTTATTTTCAAAGAACTGGCACCACATAACAAAAGACAAGTGGATTTTACAAACCATAGATCAAGGTTACCGGTTCCACTTCCACACTTTACCAGTCAAAAGAGGAATGCCAAATCTACCTCCAAATCAAAAAACAGAGGCTCTACAACAGATAATGGAGTTAGCAAACATGAGAGCTGTGGAAAAGTGCCAACAGCAGAGCAAGGAAAGGGTTCTACTCCAGACTATTCCTAGTTCCAAGAAAGGAAAAAGTTGGAGACCAATTCTCGACCTGTCCACCTTAAATACATACATCATTGTCCCAAAATTCAAAATGCTGACCCTACAGCAACTTCTTCCCATGCTGGGCAAGGAGTCTTGGCTGGTAACTCTAGATCTCAAGGAGGCATACCTGCACGTCCCCATTCGACCAATCTGCAGAAGATACCTCAGATTTCTTGCAGGATCAGAGCACTATCAATTCTCAGCATTGCCCTTTGGCTTATCTACTGCGCCCAGAGTATTCACAAAATGCCTGGCATCAGTAATCGCCCATTGCAGACTACAGGGAATTCAAATTTACCCATACCTGGACGACTGCCTGCTACAAGGGGACAACAAAAGCAAGCTGACAACAGATTTACAAAGGGTCATTTACTTGCTACAAGCACTGGGATACACAGTCAATTTACAAAAGTCAAGGCTGATACCATCCCAAACAAGGACATTCTTGGGAGCGGAATTGGACACAGTAAGACAAATGGCATTCCTAACTACAGAAAAACAAAAAGAACTCCCTCTTTACTTCTTGGCACTAACAAAACTGAACAAGTTAACAGCAAGAAAGGTACTGCAGGCCTTGGGTTTCATGGCATCATGCATAATCTTGGTTCCATTTGCCAGACTACATATGAGAAAACTACAGTGGTACCTAAAGAATTTATGGTCCCAACACAGACACAGCCTAGAAACAGAAATCCCACTAATTCCATGCTTAAAACAGGAGTTCCTATGGTGGGCTCAGGCATGCCAGTCAAACCCAGGCCTACCCTTTCGCAGATGTCAAGCAAGCCAGACCATCACAACAGACGCTTCAGACCTAGGATGGGGGCCCACATGCTGGACAAATGCGCAAGGATTGTGGACACAGGATCAACTTCACCTGCACATCAACCTAAAAGAAATGCTGGCAGTAAACTGGCAATCCAAAAGTTCAGACCATTTCTCAGAGGGCCAGTTGATGATAAGGACAGACAACACCACAGTCATGTGGTACATCAACAAACAGGGAGGCACTCATTCATACCCCCTATGCAGAATGACTTTGGAGCTGTGGACCCTGGCACTCAGCTACAACATCCAGTTACAGGCAATATTTGTACCAGGAAAAGAAAACACTCTAGCAGATATATTAAGCAGAACCACATCGGATGCCCACGAATGGCAGCTGCACCCGGACATCTTCAAGACCATCTCAAAGAAATGGGAATGCCTCAGATAGATCTATTCGCATCACCTCTCAATCACCAGCTCAAAAAATTCTGCACAAGGACATTCCACCCACTAGCATGGAAAGTGGATTCGCTCTCCTTCAGCTGGAAAGGCCTAACAGCATATGCATTCCCACCTCTTCCTTGATACACAAAGTACTACTAAAATCAAGGAAGAACGCCCAAGGATTATCCTGATGGGTCCAAACTGGCCAAGACCACACTGGTACCCACTGCTGAGGAGCATGTCTCGAACAATATGTGGCCAATACCCTGATGCCTTTGATGCTAACTCAGAACAACTACAGCACCATGCATCCAAACCTAAAACGCTGTAACTGACTGCATGGAACATCACATAGCAGCAGCTAATCCAGAACTTTCCCAAAGAGTTAAAGACATTATTCTTGAAGCACGCAGGCCTTCAACAAGAAGGAACTATGCTGGAAAATGGAAAAGGTTTGTCATTTGGAGTTCTGAAAGAGGAAAAGATGTGTCAAACATAGATATGCCTAACATTCTGGAGTATCTGGCCGAACTTCTTCATTCAGGCCTGTCCTACTCCTCCATCAAGATTCATGCATCAGCTATTTCAGCAGAATACAGCTTTGATCCACCTGTTTTTCACACCTTTGCTCAGGCAGTTCCTCAGAGGAATCAAGAATGTAAAACCTCCAAGGAAACCACCATTACCAGCTTGGGACTTAAACTTTGTGCTAGAAAAATTGACACTATCACCCTTTGAACCAGCAGCAACAGCAGACCTACAACACCTGTCATGGAAAACTGCTTTCCTACTGGCAATTACTTCAGCAAGGAGGGTTTCGGAACTACAGGCCTTAATGGCAGTGCAACCCTTCCTAATCTTCCACCAAGATAGAGTATCCATGAGGACTAATCCTACATTTATGCCTAAGGTGGTATCCAGAGTGTCTTTAAACCAGGCAATCCACCTACCTACCTTCTTTCCCAACCCACAAAACAGAGGGGAAAGAATACTGCATACCTTGGATGTACATAGACAGCTACGCTACTACTTGGACAGAACAAAAGTAGCAGAAAGACTGACCAACTTTTGTAGCCTATGCAACAGGAAGGGAAGGAAAAGCTATTTCCAAACAGACAATCTCCAAATGGATAGGAAATTGCATACGATTCTGTTACTCCTTCCATGGAAAACCAATTCCACAGAACATAAGACCTCATTCTACAAGGGCAACAGCCACTACCACAGCCTTCTTATGAGGAGTGGCAACCAAAGACATTATTGAGGCGGCTACTTGGACCTCCGTGCATACATTTGCCAAGCATTATAATTTGCCTCTATATTCCAGATCCCGAGCAGGGTTTGCCACTGCTGTACTGCAAGGGATCCTAAACACACCATAATCTACTTTTATCCTCCTCCCTAGTTGGCTATGGTATTCTACCCAGTTGTTATGACTGCAGATGCATCCATGAAGGACATAGTACAGTTTTGTACCTACCATAAATGTAGATGTCCGAACTGGATAGCATCTGCAGTCAGGATTACCCTCCCTCCTTCCCCTCTGTGGTACTCTTAGGGTGTTTACCCTCCTAATAGCTAGCTGGTGGGGGGGAGTCTTTCATGGTGTATTTGTTTGTATTTATGTACATACATGCTTATTTTTGTGTTTACCTCTATCTTTTGGAAACATTGGCATCTATCCAAAATTTTTAGCCTTCAAGAGGGCTTCTGGCATCTGGGGCAAGAAACACTGAGGAAGATGGCGTCGGCTGATGCTTTTATACCCGAAGACCAACAGAGATGACGTCGGGTGAAGTGCGACATCAGCCGAAGCCGGACCCGGACTTTGGAATCCGGCCGACTGAAGGGCTGCCTGACGACAGGACAACCCAGTTGTTATGACTGCAGATGCTATCCAGTTCGGACATCTACATTTATGGTAGGTACAAAACTGTACTTTCTTCGTGTTTCACTGTTGCAGACATCACATTTGGGTTATCCCTGCCAGGGTAGCCCTCAGTTGGACCGAATACCAGAGGCTTAGTATTTCTCCGTCAGTTGCTGTCACTCCAGGACTGATGTCAGGTCATCAGTGGTATAAAATCAGGCCGACACCATTACGTCAGTCTTTCTTGCAGAGGAGCTAGAAGCAGAAGCAGTTCGGACGAGTACCGGTCGGCCACTACATGAGTTTTTCATTTCCAAATTGAAGTTGAAGTCTTCTAAAGCTAAGTACCCCATTGGGGATCCTTTTTTCTTCCTCTAACCGATGTCAGAAAAAGTTAACAGTTGTCTCACCTGTGGAAAGCAAATTCCACATGCAGGCTTTCATTCTTACTGTGTCACTTGCTTAGGCCCAGACCACGATGTCCCCTGCTGTTGCTTTTGTGCTTTGTTCGACACCAAAACTATATGTTGTCGGGCCCTTATTGTAGCTAGATATTTTCGCACTCAGTCCTCGAATTCCGATATGGCTTCTGTAAGCCATCTTACAACAGATCTTCCGAAAAAACGTAAGGATAGAGACAAGACCGGACAGGTCCAAGACTGCTCGGAATCTGGTATGCCGCGAGACTCTTCAACTAAGGATCCTGTGGGTCTCAACCTTGGAAGGGTCCAGAGCCGCTAAGCAGGCACCGGCTTCCGAGCAAGTACTAAACACTACTGATACTCGACACAGACCGACGACTTCTTTTGCGTCTACAGTTCTTTCAAAAACTACCGAGTTTCTAAGGCACAGGGTATGAACCACACCCAAACAAATGATGACCCAAGCTCAGGCACGTGCTTCCTTGCCTCAGTCACAAATGCTTAAAATAGCGGAAGACCTTATAATGCTTATTAGGGGAAGCCAGGCTCCCCCTTCCAAAAGAAAGAGTCTTGTCCCCAATAGATTTATCTGAACAGGCGTCCAATTACTCTGTTTCATCGGAATATGAAGATATGCAACCCCTCTCTGCTTATGAGGATTCTGATGCAGAGGAATCCATCCTTTCAGCCTCCCCATCCAAGGACTTTTCCTTTGGGGAACCCTACATACTTTAAGGGAGCATTTCCAATGGGAATGTCAGGGCTATCCTTAGTCAAAAAAGAGACACCGGGAATTCTTAGATCTTCCACAGCACAGACCTCTGGCCATTTCTCCTGTCCTGGATGATGATCTTCATGTTTCACTGTTGCAGTCAGTACATTTGGGTTATCTGCTTGCAGTAGCCCTCAGTCGGCCTGATTAACAAAGTCTTTGGTCCTGCGTCGGTTAATGTCTCTTCTTCCTTGATGTCAGGTCGTCAGGGGTATAAAACATGCAACCGATGCCATTATATCAGTCTTTCTTGCCATGCGGTGCCCGAAGCAGAAGCAGTTCGCAAGTGCCAGTCGTCCGTCTCCTGAAATTATCGTTTTCGAGTTTCAGAATGGAAGTTTTCAACTAAAGCTAAATACCCCGTTGGGAAAACGTTTTCTTGCTCCTTACCAATGTCATTAAAAGTTAATAATTGCATTTCTTGTGGAAAGCAAATACCTCACAAAGATTTTCATTTGTACTGTATTCCTTACCTAGGCCTTGACCACGAAGTACCTTGCTGTCAGTTTTGTGCCTCACTTAATCAACGCACTATCCGTCATCAGTATATTTTTGCCTCTAAATATTTTGGTTCTCGGTTCAATTATCCAGAAATGTCATCGGTTAGCCATCCAACTACCGGTATTCCGAAAAAACGCAAAGATAAAGACAGAGACAGGCTGCCTAGGTCCAAAGTTGTCGACGACGCTTCTCCTAAGCCAGTCGTCAGTTCACCAGTACTCAGTGAGGTGCTTTCGTAGCAACTGATACCCACTACTTCTGATTCGCAGGCCTCTACTGATACCCATTCGGAGTCCGGTATGCAACGAGATGCTTCAACTGTGGAACCTGCGGATGACTCTACCTTGGATGGGTCCGGAGCCGCTGTGCAGGCACCAGCTTCTGAGGGTGTATTCAGGCCTATGGACCTGCATATTAAACCGACACGTCCTTCTTCTTTAAGGCCTAAATCTTGAACCATGGCTAAGAAACTGATGCCCAGGCCGCATGCTCAGGCCTCTATGCCTAAAAAACAAACAATAAGAATGGCTGAAGATCTTATAACTCTAATCAGGGGAAGCCAGCCACCCCCTTCTAAGAGATCAAGGACTGAATTTGTTTATGAATTTTTTGACCAAGATTCTGTTTTTTCTTATTCTTCTGATGAACTGGATTTACCCTTATCTACTTATGAGGTTTCTGACGCAGAGGACTCTGTTCCTTCTGCCTCCCCTCCAGAGATTTTTTCTTTTGGTGAAACCTTGCACACACTAAGGCAGCATTTCCACTGGGAAAGCCAGGATTTTTCTGATTCTGCATAGGCCTTTAGCTATACCTCCTGTACTAGACATTGTTGATGCTTTTTCGGAATCTAGTCTGGCCCCTGATTCCTTGCTTCCTGCTCCCAGAAAACCTGATAGATATTACAGTGTTTCTGATTCTCACAAGTTCCTTTTTAAAAATCCTATTGTGGATCCAGACACTACTTCACAGGGATCCAAAGGCATTAAGGCTTCTACTGCTAAAAATACTACCCCTTCTGATAGAGACTCCAGGGCGCTAGATCAGACCTCCCAACCGTTCCGAATTACTCTGTTTTTACCGAGTTTTGTCAATGAAGGGTGCCACGATTCGATTGGCACCCCTTCATTTCCGATTTTCTTTCTTTTAGATTTCACACTGACGAGCTGACGCCATCAAGCGCCGATGACGCCAGCACCGCCAGGCTACCAGCCAGTGAATTGAGCTCACGGAGCTCGATCATCATTTCCGGCTGGCGGTTTTAACGGCGGGAATGCGAGCCTATGGATTTCATGGCAGGCTGGCAGCAGCAAAGGGGCCAGCGATGCGAGCCCATGGATTTAATGGCAGCAGCAGCAAAGGGGCCGGGGATATAGAGAGCCGGGAATGCGAGAACCAGGATTTATGGCGGCAAGTCCGGAAACACAACAGGCCGAGCACTACTACTCAGGGTAGGAGAGTGTGTGTGTGTGTGTGTGTGTGTGTGTGTGTGTGTGTGTGTGTGTGTGTGTGTGTGTACACTTTCTGCCCGTACATTTTATACGAGGTTCAGAAAGACTTTCCCTGACAGCCTGAGTTCAAAGAATGCAGCAGGTTCAGGGATGCAGAGGGACAAAGGAGAAGAGTCTCACTCTTTTTGCATTTCTGGTATTTTTTTCAGTAGCTTGGCACTCAGCATATCAGTGAAACTCTTTTTGTTCCCCATGTTAATTTCCCTTGTTAAAGCACTTACATTGCCCTGATAATGCTCTTCACATATCACACATACAAATAAGCAGAATGCCTCTGAGAATGGCTAAACTGTATGCCAGGTACCAGGCAATGATCAAATGCAGATCTGACATACATGACATATATGATGAATGATGCATAACACGAATGGGACTTTGGACAGAATGCCCAGTTGCATGTCCTTTTAGGGATCATTTGCATATGTCCTACGGACCTCCTTTTAAGGAGCTTTAAGGTATTAGGCAGTAGAGACTGTTATTTACCTATGTGTTTTTGATTTTGAATGTTACATTTCTATGTAGCCTTTTCACCTGTTATTCTAGTGGTTAATTGGGATAATTTGCAGTCACTGTAATGTTATGGGCACCAGGTTTTGTTTTGTTTTTTGCTTGTTTTAATAAACTGGGTGTTCTCAGAGAATTAGTGATGTTTGACTTTATTGTATAATGTATTATTAAAGACTTAAAAATAAAAAAAGTGGGCATTCAGGACATTCAGAAGTTAATTTGTTGGATTGCTTGCCTTCTTTCAAGGAAGTTTAAGTTATTATACAGTAGACGCTGGTTTGACTGTGTTATCCTGTAGAAAACAAGTAATGTTTACTCATTTTTTAATTAATAATAGTTTTGTAAGTTGCAGTGATTTCAGAGAAAGTAAAATAAATTGGTATCTGAACCTCCCACATGGGGATAAGTTGCTAACCCTGTTATTTCACTTTATGGGTTGTGTATTTCTGAGAAAGAGAAATTTTGTAGAGCAATTCTGTATAATTTTGAGCAATTAATATCATCATCTCTATTAAAGGGGAAAACTTTAAGATGACCAGTAGAAGTTATTACCTTTAAAAATAATGTTTTGGCTCTGAAATGCTCTGAGGGATGGGTGGTGCAGTGTAAACCTACAGAAGGGTATAGAGTGTATGTCATGAATTTAACACCAACCTATTACTAATAAATATTTGAAGCTAGTTGCCATGAAATATGAACTATAATACTGCAAACGTTCATAAATGTGTGATTATACAAGCAGTATGACCTTAAATTCATATCTATTTTAAAGATTTCTCAGCTGTCTGCTTGAGTAATTACAAACACTGAATTGTGTCAGTGTCAGTGATAAAAACAGCTCTGCTTCATAAGGCTTCTTTAACATATGGTGTCATAATAATTCAAAGTGATAAACTTTAAGGAGGTAAAGCCAGCAAAGAGGGATAATGTTTTGACATAATTTTTGTACTAATTCTCTTGAATAGTGTAACTTTTATTACTTAATGAGTTATGCATGCTCTTTGCTTGTACATTTTTTATGAGATTCACAATGGATTTCATTGTAGAAGTAAAGCAGTATGCACAGTGTTTATGGTAAATTGGGTGAAATAGCCAGGTAATGGGATATTGGAATGGCTGCAGGGGGACTTTGGTGCCATATTTTTGTTGTCTGTTCTTCAGTTTGCATTTGAAAGTTGGCATCTCACAATTCCATTGGAGTGGGCGGGGTTAATTATGTATGCATATTTTATGTTAATCAGCGTACAGATTTGTTCCTATTTTTCATGGGCCTTGTCCAGATTTTTGATGTTTCCAGGTTGAGAGGTATGCGCTAGATAGATGGGGTAAGAAGGTTTACACTTCTGCAACCTTGGCCATTAGGGCCTTAAACTGTCAGTTTCTTATGTTAAAGTATCAACAACATGTTATTGGATTGCTTAAACAATGTTGTTGATTCCTGACTGTGCTGATAATAAAGAATTACAGGATTTAATGCATTCTGCTTAACAAGTTGGAAAACATAATTTGCAATGTGGATTTGATTCATTAGAGGCCTCTTGCAGGGTTGCTGTCACTGGGCCTGTTCTCAGAAGGCATGCTTGGCTTAAGGAGCAATCTTTGCCTGATCATGTTAAAGCTAAACTGTTGGATCCTCCCTTAAATCAGGACTGCCTGTTTGGCAACAAAGCCGAGGAAGCTCTTAAAAAGATGGAAGATAAAGCTAAATCTTTGCAAACTGTTAAAGATTTCTTACAAGTTCAGCCTCCAAGATTTAGTAGGCATTGGCCATCTAAGAATTGGTCCTTTCCGGCCCCTTCCAGGTCTCCTCAATCCAAACCCAGACACAGCAGAAACCCCAGGTTTCAATCCCAGGGTACGCACAAGACTAACCGGTGGGGGCTTCCACATCCATATCTGGGAGTAGTAAGACTCCTCCCATGGAAAACCATCTTAATGACTTGCTTTTAAAACTTCCAAGCACTTCCCAACTGAATGCTCCTTTAGGCGGAAAGATTGGTCTGCAGGCCAAAAACTGGGACCTCATTACCCAGGACAAATGGGTTTTAAATATAGTGCCCCAAGGATACAGATTTCACTTTCACACATTACCAACACCAAGCGGGTGGCCAGATCTACCCCCAAATCAGTGGGCAGTAGCCCAAAAGCAAGTACTACCTCTCTTAAGCATGGATGCTATTCAGTTGGTATCAGAAGAGGAAAAGGGACAAGGTTTCTGTTCGAGACTTTTCTTGGTACCCAGAAAAGACAATTCATGGCGTCCTATCCTGGACCTTTCTACTCTAAACACCTTCTTGGTGATTCCAAAATTCAAGATGCTGACTCTTCACCAGTTGCTTCCTATGCTAGACTAGGTTGCCTGGTTGGCAACTCTAGATTTAAAAGAAGCATACCTGCACATCCCTATCAGGGCATCTTGCCAAAGATACCTATGCTTCAAAGCAGGCTACATGCACTATCAGTTCTCTGCACTGCCCTTTGGCTTATCTACTGCGCCCAAGGTATTCACAAAGTGCCTAGCTCCAGTCATTGCATTTTGCAGGCAAAGAAATATTCAAATATACCCTTACCTGGACGATTGTCTAATTCAGGCAGAAAGCCAGGACATACTTTTGAATCATCTGGCCTTTGTACAAAGGGTGTTGACTTGTCTGGGATGCACCATAAATGAAAAGAAAGCACACCTGGTACCCTGTCAACAAGTTATATTCCTGGGAGCAAGCTTGAATACAATTTCCCAGATGGCTTTCCTCACGCCAGAGAAACAAGATTCATTTAGCAACCTACTTCAAACAAGTGGCCACAAAAACCCTGCTATCTGCAAGGCAAATACTGCAAGTCTTGGGGTTCATGGCCTCATGCATTCTTCTAATTCCATATGCAAGACTGCATATGAGGAAACTACAATGGTACCTAAAAAGCCTATGGTGTTAACATTCTCAGGATCTAGAAGCAATGATTCCTATCATACCTTGCCTATGCCTAGAGTTCCTTTGGTGGGCGGAGGCCTGCCACCAAAACAAGGGACTACCATTCACACTAACCCCTGCCACCCAAATCCTAGCAACAGACGCATCAGACTATGCATGGGGGGCTCACCTGGCACGGAAGTGCATTCAAGGCAAATGGAACCCAAGTCAAATGCACCTGCATATCAATCAAAAAGAAATGTTAGGTGTACAGAATGCTATGGAAGCCTTCAAGGACCACATTCTTCCAGGACAATTAATGGTAAAGACTGACAACACCACTTTATGTGGTACATAAACGGGGGTACACATTCTTAACCCCTCTGCAGACTAGCCATGGCATTGTGGTACACTGCCTTGAGCTACCAAGTGAATCTACAAGCTCAATTCCTACCAGGAAAACTAAATACACTGGCAGACGGACTAAGCAGAAACCTCATGGATCCACACGAGTGGAAACTGGAACCAAGGATTTTCAACATGTTGACAAGCAAGCCCAGGTATAGACCTGTTTGCCCCCTCCCCCAGAACTATCAGTTGGACAAATTTTGCACAAGGATTCCCCACAAACAAGCTTGGAAAGTGGATGCTCTGTCCTTCAGCTAAAAAAACCTATTGGTTTATGCCTTTCCTCCTCTGCCTCTGCTCTCCAAAGTACTATTAAAGATCAAACAGGACAAGCCAAGGACTATTTTGATTGCACCAGACTAGCCACGCCAACACTGGAACCCCCTCTTGTGCAGTGTGTCACAGTTGGCCCCATGGCACCTGCCTCAGGAAATCTGAACAACTGCTGGTGGCATTTGCTGCAGGAACAGAGGGGAAGGCAATTTCAAAGCAAACCATCTCCAAATGTGGATATGCCATTGCATTAATTTCTGCTATAAGCACCATGGAAAACCTATCCAACAGGGCATCAGTCCCCACTCAACCAGGGATGCATCTACCTCTACAGCCTTTCTCAGAGGTGTACCTACCATGGACATCCTAGAAGCTGCTACCTGGAGTTCTGTACATACTCTCACCAAACATTATCATTTGCCAATTTTCTCTAAATCCAAAGCTGGCTGTGCCACTGCAGTCTTGCAGGGCCTTATAGCTGGTCGTAATTCTATTTAAATTCTTCCTCCCAACTTAACTTTGGGAATCTTCCCAAATGTAATGACTGCAACAATGAAACACAAAGAACATAGTACAGTTGTGTACATTTACCATAAATGTAGATGTTTGAGTGTATTCAATGTTGCAGTCCTGGTTACCCTCCCTCCAGCCCCGACTTCTTTTGGCTTTACCTCTACTCTCCTTTACTATGCTTAAAAGCCTTTTGGTGTATTTGTTTTTTTGTTGGAGGTATAACCTTGTATATATTTATTTAATTGCTTCCCATTAGGGGGGCACCTGACATCTGGGGCAAGAAAAACTGATGTAATGGTATCAGCTGCATGTTTTATACCCCTGATGACCTGACGTCATGGAAGAAGAGACAGCAACTGACACAGGACCCAAGACTTAGTTATTCAGGCCGACTGAGGGCTACTGCAAACAGATAACCCAAATGTAATGACTGCAACAGTGAATACACTTGAACATCTACATTTATGGTAAGTGTACACAACTGTACTTTGTGGATGATGTATTTATGGAATCCAGTCTGACCCCTGACACCCTCCCTCCTGCTCCCAGGAAACTTGACAGGTACTATAGAGTCCCTGACTCTCACAAATGTCTTTTCAAAAATCCTACTGCTTGTCCCAGAGTTCATCTCTCAAGGACCTAAAGGAATCAAAGCAACTTCAGCTAAGAATCTCAGCCCCTCAGATAGAGATTCCTGAGCATTAGACAGATGGAGTTACATTACATTGTCAGTTCCATTTGCTGAAATATCAGCAACTTACCATGGAAGTCCTCAAACAAAAAATATCTTCCTTTTCCTGCTTGTGCAGAAAGTAGTTACAAGAGTTAATGCATTCTGCAAGTCAAGTAACTAAGTACACCTTACAATGTGGTTTTGACTCCCTAGAAGCATCTTCCAGGGCAGCAGTCACTGGATCTGTCCTTAGAAGGCATGCTTGGCTTAAGGAACAGCCCTTGCCAGACCATGTCGAATCCAAATTATTGGACACACCCTTGCACAAAGACAACTTATTTGGCACCAAGGCAGAAGAGGTCTTAAAAAAGATGGAAGAAAAAGATAAATCTATACAAACAAAGTTCTTACAGGTCCAGCCACTCAGGTTCAGTAGGCATTGCCCCTCCAAGCACTGGTCCTTTCCTGCCCCCTCCAGGTCAGTTCAGCCCAGACCCAGGGGAAGCAGGCCTCCCCCCAGACAACAGCCCTTTGGAATGCAGAGATCTAAGGAATGGAGTTCCTCCTCTTCAAAACCTAGGAGTGCACAGCCACCCTCTCATAAGAACTCACAATGACTTTACACTTCCACCCCCTCTATCCCTTGGAGGAAAACTCTCCTTCCACACAAGCAACTGGACCACCATTACCAATGACCACTGGGTCCTCAACATATTGTCCCAGGGATACAAATTTTATTTCCACACTCTGCCAACCCCAAAAGGGTTCCCAGATCTTCCATCAAACCTGTGGGCAGAGGCCAAAAAACAAGTCCTTTCCCTGCTCTCTTATGAGGGCAATAGAGCATGTTCCTGCAGAACAGATAGGCCAAGGTTTCTACTCCAGACTCTTCCTGGTACCCAGAAAAGAGGGCACATGGTGCCCCTTCCTTGATCTATCCATTCTAAACACCTTTCTGGTGATACCAAAATTCAGAATGCTCACCCTCCAGCAGCTTCTGCCTGTGCTTTCCAAAGATGCTTGGTTAGCCACCCTAGACCTAAAAGAGGGCTACCTACACTTCCCAGTCAGGGAATCATGCAGAAAATACCTACATTTCAGGGCAGGATCACTGCAGTTTCAGTTCTGTGCACTTCCCTTTGGCTTATTCACTGCTCCCAGAGTTTTCACAAAATATCTTGCTCCCGCCATTGCTTTTTGCAGATAAAGAAATATTCAGATTTACCCATACTTAGACGACTGCCTGATTCAGGCAGACAGGAAAAGCTGCTAAAGCACCTGACCTTTGTGAAGGGCCTACTGACCTCCCTGGAGTATACCATCAACAAAAAGAAATCCAAACTAGTACCCACACAAAAAAATTGTATTCCTGGGAGCAAGCCTGGACACAGCATCCTAGATGACAATTCCTTACACCAGAAAAACAAATTTACCTGACAGCCTACTTCTCTCAACTAGCCACCAGGATCCAGTTATCCGCAAGGAAAGTCCTGCAAGCTCTAGGGTTCATGGCTTCTTGCATTCTACTCATTCCATATGCCAGACTGCATATGAGGAAACTGCAATGCTACCTAAAAAACCTTTGGTGTCAGCACTCTCAAGACCTGGAAACTCTTATACCAGTGATACTTTGTCTAAGGAAAGATTTTCTTTGGTGGGCAGCAGCATGCTACCACGACAAGGGACTTCCCTTCTCACAACTTCATGCTGCCCAGACCCTCACCACAGATGCATCAGACTGTGCCTGGGGTGCACACCTGGACAGCAGGTGCATTCAGGGCCAGTGGAGCCCAAATCAAATACATCTGCACATCAACCAAAAAGATGTTGGCTTTTTAGCACGCTCTGACAGCTTTCAGACCTCTATTCTCCCCAGGGCCTCTACTGATCAAAACAGACAACACCACAGTAATTTGGTATATCAACAAGCAGGGAGGGACTCACTCTTGTCCTCTCTGCAGGCTCACCATGACCCTTTGGCACACTGCCTCAGCCATGCAACTACACCTGTTAGCACATTTCCTGCCAGGCTCTCTAAACTCTCTGGCAGACAACTTAAGCAGAAGTCTGCTAGACCCACACGAGTGGCAGCTGGACCAAAGAACCTTCACCCTTGTAACCCAGAAATGGGGCACCCCGAAGGTCGACCTCATTGCCTCCCACTCCAACCATCAGCTCAGCAAATTCTGCACCAGGGAACCTCACAGCAGGGCCTGGAAAGTGGATGCTCTATCCTTCCAGTGGGTAAACCTCTCGGTCTATGCATTTCCCCCTCTACCACTCATTTCAAGGGTACTGCTCAAAATAAGGGAGGAAAAACCGAGGACAATTGCCCCATACTGGCCACGCCAGCACTGGTACCCACTGCTGCGCAGCCTGTCACCCCTGCCACCATGGCACCTACCTCAGATCCCAGCACTCCTGACTCAGAGGAATAGAGAATTCATGCATCCTTAATTGCAGACCCTCAATCTGGCAGCCGGGCTTATTCCCTGACCTCTCCTCAAGCTGCCAATCTAAGCAAACAAGTTCTAGATGTTATACGTGAGGCTAGATGCCACAGGACTAGAAGGTCTTATGCCGACAAGTGGAAAAGGTTTTGCACCTGGATCCAGGCTAAGGGAGCTAGAATGGCACAGACCTCCCTACCTCTCATCCTGGATTACCTGGCAGACTTGCTACACAGCAGTCTATCCTTCTCTTCTATTAAAATCCATGCCTCTGCCATCTCTGCTCATTTCAGCACAGAGCCACCTCTTTTCTCACACCCTCTCATCAAACATTTCCTAAGAAGGGCTAACAACTTGAGGCCAACCAGAAGATCACCTACTGCAGTTTGGGACCTAAACTTTGTGTTGGAAAAGCTCACCCTGCCCACCCCCCTTGAACCTGCAACTTCAGCAGAGTTAAAATTTATCTTTCGGAAGACAGCCTTGCTTCTGGCCATCACTTCAGCTAGAAGAGTATCCGAGCTACAAGCACTTATGGCTGTAGAGCCTTTCATCATTTTCCATGCTGACAGGGTCTCCCTCAGGGCTAACCCATCCTTCATGCCAAAAGTGGTGTCCAGTGTGGCTCTCACCAATCCACTCATTTGCCCACCTTTTCCCTAACCCACAAAACAAGGGAGGAAAGGATTCTGCACTCTAGATGTGCAGAGACAGCTCAGATTCTACCTAGACAGGACTAAATCTTTTAGAAAAACTGATCAATTGCTTGTCAGCTTCGCTGCAGGAGCAGAGGGCAAGGCCGTACCCAAACAAACAATTTCCAAATAGATAGCACACTGCATCCGTTTCTGCTACAAACAGCATGGGAAACCTCCCCCCAAGGGGGTCAGTACACATTCCACCAGAGCACCCTCCACCTCTGCAGCTTTCCTCAGAGGGGTCTCCGCCAGGGACATCCTGGCGGCTGCAACATGGACAACTTTTCATACCTTCACCAAGCATTACCACCTGCCTATCTTCTCCAAATACAGGGCAGGCTTTGCCACCGCAGTCTTGCAGGGCATCCTAGCCAGCCCCCAGTCTTCTTGACTGCCTCCACCCTTTTCTTCAGTTTTGGGAATCCATGACTGCGACAGTGAAACATGAATAACAGTACAGTTGTGTACACTTGCCGTAAATGTAGATGTTCGAGTGTATTCACTGTTGCAGTCCCGGTTTCCCTCCCTCCATCCCCCTGGTCTTCTCTCTCTCTCTCCTTACAAGGAAGTTTTGGTATTTACTTTCTACTGCTGGTGTTCTTCCACCATAACCTAGCTCCCTATTGGGGGCTCCTGGCATGGCAAGAAAAACTGATGTAATGCCGTCAGCTGCCTGATTTTATGCCACTGACGGCCTGACGTCAGTCCTGGAGCAACAGCAACAGACGCAGAAATACTAAGCCTCTGGTATTCAGACCGACTGAGGGCTACCCTGGCAGGGATAACCCAAATTTGATGACTACAACAGTGAATACACTCGGAACATCTACATTTATGTTAAGTGTGCACAACTGTACTTTCACTTGTGTCTGGCCTTGCTCCCTTTCCTTCTTGCTACCTAACTGTTGGTACTCTTCCTCTTACCATTGCTAGTATTTATCGGTCTGTATGTATAATGTATCACAGCTTTGTAGGTACTCATGTTTACCATTGCTGGTATTTGCTGACTTATTGCATTTTTTTATATACAGATATATTTCTCGTAGTTGCCTTTTCTGTGATATTGGACAAACCAACCAGATTGAAGAAGTGCTGTACATGTGGACACAAGATTCCAAACTCAGATGCCCATTCTGAGTGTGTATACTGTCTTGCTGCAGGTCATTTGAATACAGCATGTGAGATGCATGCTGGCTTTAACCATAGGGCTTTAGTGGAAAGGAAAAGTAAGTTGATTTTTAAGGGCCTACTTCTTTCTTCCTCTGCCACTAGATCTCCATCCTTATTTAAAAATCTTAAGGACAGGCTGCAAATAAAAGTAAAGAATCGAGGAAATATTCTTCTGATCGCTCACTTGCTCTGGCTTGGCTCCACCTGAGAAAATGTCAAAACCTTCAGATCAGTCAACCTCTTCAGGTCCGACATGAAAAAATCCAAACCATTGGATCCAGTTACACCCAAGCAAAATCAATGTCATTTCAAGCCACAGTGGATATAAAACATGTACACACCCTTGTTAAAATGCTAGGTGTTTGTGATGTAAAAAAATGAGAACACGATAAATCATTTCAAAACTTTTCCCACCTTTAATGTGACCTGTAACCTGTACAATTCAGTTGAAAAACAAATCTGTTAGAGGAAAAATGTAAAAAATAAAAAAAATGTGCAATAAGCTAGTTGCATAAGTGCACCTTTAAACTCTTTGTTGAAGCACCTTTTGATTTAATTACAGCATTCAGTCTTCTTGGGTACCCATCTTCCATCAATTAAAGACTCTAACCCCAAATAAAGTTCAGCTGTCCTAGTTGGATTTTCCTGACATTTACTGAGTTGCCTGCTACAGCAAAAGCCATGGTTTGCAGGGAGCTTACAAAGCATCAGAGTGATCTAATTGTTGAAAGGTATCGGTCAGGAGAAGGGTACAAAAAAATATTCCACAGCATTGGATATACCATGGCACACAGTGAAGACAGTCATCAAAAAGTGGAGAAAATATGGGACAACCGTGATGCTGCAAAGAACGGGCGTCCCTCCAAAACTGTTGAAAAGACTAGATGAAAACTGGTCAAGGAGGCTGCATAGACCTACAGCAACACTGAAGGAGCTGCAGGATTTTCTGGCAAGTAGTGGTTGTGTACTACATGTGACAACAATCGCCCATATTCTCCATATGTCTGGACTGTGGGTTAGGGTTTCAAGATGGAAGCCTTTTCTTATACAGAAAAACATCCAGGCCCAGATAAAATTTGCAAAAGAATACATCAAGTCTCCCAAAAACATGTGGGAAAATGTGTTATGGTCTGATCAGACCAAGGTTGAACTTTTTGGCCACAATTCCAAAAGGTATGTTTGGCGCAAAAACAACACTTCGCATCACCAAAAGAAAACCATCCCCACGGTGAAGCATGGATGTGGCAGTATCATTCTTTGGGGTTGCCTTTCTTCAGCTGGAGCGGGGGCATTAGTCAGGGTGGAGGGAATTATGAACAGTTCCAAGCATCAGTCACTTTGTCCCAAAACTTTCAGGCATCTGCTAGAAAGCTGAAGATGAAGAAGAATTTCACCTTTCAACTTGACAATGACCCCAAGCATACATCCAAATTAACAAAAGAATGTCTTTACCAGAAGAAAATTAAAGTTTTGGAATGGCCCAGCCAGAGGCCAGTCCTAAATGCAGTAGAAAATCTGTGGGTGACCTAAAGAGGGCTGTGCACAAGAGATGCCCTTACTTGAGAAGGACATTCCAGGTCACATGGTCTCAAAAAACAGTCTTCTCATCAGTATCCTAGAAATGAGAGCAGTCCCATTGGCATTGCAGATATTTCAAGATGTTTTCCCTCTAGGGATGAGTGCTATTTAGACTGACAACTTGTCATTATACTGATGCATAAAAAGGGGGGAAATCTAATCCTGACCCATATGTTGAGTGGCAATGTGCATGTGGCAGTGGGTGATCTCTTCCAGCCGCCTTCTGTTGGCAACGTATATTATGGGAAAATCCAATGTGTTGGCAGACAAACTGAGCAGGTCCATTTTATGTTATCACTGGTGGTCTTCTAGTCAATGCCGAAAATTATATTATGCCATTGCGGCCAACCGTGCTGCGACATCTTTCATTCTCCCCTCAATTCCAAGTGCAACAGGTACTTTGCCCTGGTTTCTCTTGAGGGGGAGATACCAAGAGACACTCTGATTCATGACTGGCCCCTAGGATGTTCTTCGTGTTTCACTGTTGTAATCTTCGCATTTGAGTTATCTGCTTGCAGTAGCCCTCAGTCGGCCTGATTAACAAAGTCTTGGGTTCTGCGTCGGTTGCTGTCTCTTCTTCCATGATGTCAGGTAGTCAGGGGTATAAAACATGCAGCCAACGTCATTACATCAGTCTTTCTTGCCATGCAGTGCCCGAAGCAGAAGCAGTTCACAAGTGCCGGTCGGCCGACTCCTGAAATTTTCATTTTCGAGTTTCAGAATGGAAGTCTTCAACTAAAAGCGAATTACCCTGTTGGGGAAACTTTTTCTTGCTCTTAACCGATGTCAGTAAAAGTAAATAATTGCATTTCTTGTGGAAAGCAAATACCTCATAAAGATTTTCATTCGTATTGTGATATTCATCGTGTTTCACTGTTGCAGTCATTACACCTGGGGTTATCCTGCTGGCAGGCGACCCACAGTCGGCCCAAGTTCCAAAGTCTTAGTCTGGCGTCTGTTGCTGTCGCCTCTTCCCTGACATCAGTGCGCCAGGGGTATAAAAGTTGCAACCGACACCATTTTCTTCAGTCTTTCTTGGCGCGCAGTGCCCGAAGCAAAAGCAGTTTGCAAGTGCCGGTCGGCCGACTCCTGAGATTTTCAAAATTGATTTTCAGAACCGAAGTCTTCAATAAAGCTAAGTACCCCATTGGGAAAACTTTTTCTTGCTCCAGACCGATGTCAGTAAAAGTTAATAATTGTATTTCTTGTGGGAAGCAAATACCTCATAAGGACTTTCACTCTTACTGTATTCCTTACCTAGGCCCTGACCACGACGTCACTAGTTGTCGGTTTTGTGCTAGATTCAATAAACGCACTATTAAACGTCAGTTTGATTTTGCTTTGCATTATTTTGGCCGAAGGTTTAATTACATAAGGCCGTTGGAACAACCGACGACCGGAATCTATAAAAAACGCAAAGACAAAGAAAAGGACAGGCATCCGAGGTCCAAAACCAATGACGAAGCCTCTTCTAGGCCAGTCGCCGGTTCTCAGTGAGGTGCTTTCGCAGCCCCTGACACCCACTACTTCAGAGCCACAGGCCGCAACCGACAGCCACGTGGAGACACCGAGGCCTGTGGAAACTCAAGGTATTGGGCCTACGGTAACTATTCCCTCAGATGGGTCCGGAGCCGCTGAGCAGGCATCGGCTTCTGAGGGTGTTTTCAGACCTTCACAGCTTACAATTAAGCCCTCTTCAGCAGCAAAGGCAAAATCAAAAACACCATTAAAGACAAGGAAACAAGTACAGCATTCTCCAGAACAGTCATCTATGCCAAAGAAACAGATGCTTAAAATAACTGAAGACCTAATTATTTTAATCAGGGGTTCCCATCCCCCTCCTGACAAAAGGCCTAGGCAAGACACTGATTATGATTCCTCTGACCAGGTTTCTATTTCCTCTGACTCCTCTTCTGATCAGGGATATTCTCTTCCTCCCTATGAGGACTCTGATGCAGAAGAGTCCATACCTTCTGCCTCTCCACCTGAGGATTATTCTTTTGGGGAAACCCTGCACACCATGAGGGAGCATTTCCATTGGGAGAGCCAGGATTATTCAGAATCCAAGAAAAGGCTCAGAGGCTTTCTTTTATTACCCCAACACGGGCCCCTGGCTATTCCTCCTGTGCTTGATATTGTTGATGATGTTTTTTCTGAATCCAGTCTGTCTCCTCATTCTTTACCCCCTGCACCAGTCAAACCAGACAGGTACTACAGAGTCCCTGACTCTCATAAATTTCTTTACAAAACCCTGCTGCAGACCCAGAAACAATTTTTCAGGGTCCAAAAGGGGTTAAGGCTTCTACTGCTAAAAATCGTGTCCCCTCGGATAGGGATTCCAGAGCTCTGGACAGATGGGGGGAAAAAGTTTACACTTCTGCAACTTTAGCTGTAAGAGCTTTAAACTGTCAGTTTCACATGCTTAAATACCAACAGTACCTCATGTCATTGTTAAAACAGAAAATGGTCTCAAATACAGAAGGTCCTGACAGTAAGGAAATGCAGGATTTGTTGCATGCAGTTGAACAAGTGGGAAAGCATACTCTCCAGTGTTGCTTTGATTCATTAGAGGCTTCTTGTAGAGCCGCAGTGACAGGCTCTGTTATGCATAGGCATGCTTGGTTGAAAGAACAAAGTTTACCTGACCATGTTAAAGTAAAATTATTGGATGCTCCATTACGTCATGATACCTTGTTTGGTGTTAAGGCAGAAGAGGTATTAAAGAAAATGGAGGATAAAGCAAAGTCAATGCAGACAGTGAAAGATTTCTTACAGGTTCAACCACCTAGATTTAGCAGAAACTGGCCTTCAAAAAATTGGTCCTTTCCAGTGTCAGACAGGCCACAAAGAGGCAGATACAGATGCCCAAGAGGCAGATCTCAGCCCCAAGGCTCCTACCGACCTAATCAATCGGGTGCTTTAGCCCCCAAAGGAGAGGAAGACAAATCACAACCTTACAGGAAACCGTCCCAATGACTTCCCTCTACAAATGCCAAGCACTTACCTTTTGACAGCTCCCCTAGGGGGAAAGCTAGCACTTTTCCCAAAAAATTGGCAAATTATCACCTAGGACCAACGGGTGTTGAATATTGTTTCTCAGGGTTACAGGTTCCACTTCCACACGCTTCCAAGACCAAAAGGTATGCCAGACCTGCCACAAAACCAATGGGCAGAGGCACAAAAACAGATTGCTGCTCTTATGGACATGGGAGCTATTCAAAAAGTTCCACAGCAAGAACAGGGACAAGGATTTTACTCAAGACTTTTCTTAGTACCCAGAAAGGACAAAGCCTGGAGACCAGTACCGAACCTGTCAATCCTAAACACTTTCCTGGATGTTCCAAAATTCAAAATGTTAACACTGCATCAACTTTTGCCCATGCTGGGCAAGAAGGCTTGGCTAGTTACTTTGGACATCAAGGAGGCATACCTGCATGTTCCAATCAGACAATCTTGCAGAAGATACCTCAGATTCATAGCAGGCTCAATGCATTACCAATTCTTTGCACTGCCCTTTGGCTTATCTACTGCGCCCAGGGACTTCACAAAATGCCTGGCACCAGTAATTGCATTTTGCAGACAAAAAGGAATTCAAATATATCCCTACTTGGACGACTGCCTTATTCAAGCAGAGAGCAAGGACATTCTTCTAAAGCATCCGGCGTTTGTAAAAAGATTGCTAGTTTGCCTAGGGTACACAGTAAACGAAAAGAAGTAAAAACTAGTGCCCTCACAAGAGATGATATTCCTGGGTGCAAGCTTAAATACAACTGCCTAGATGACTTATCTCACGCCAGACAAGTAATGGCAACTGACTCATTACTTTCAAATGATGGCAACAAAAACCCAGCTCCCTGCAAGAAAAATTCTGCAGGCCCTGGGCTTCATGGCATCCTGCATTCTACTAATTCCATATGCAAAACTGCATATGAGGAAATTACAATGGTATCTAAAAAGTGTTTGGACTCAGCGTTGTCACAGCCTGGAGACAATCATAACTTTAATTCCCTGCCTACAACAGGAGTTTCGATGGTGGGCCCAGGCTTGTCACCACAACAAGGGACAGCCTTTCACTTTACCCACAGCCAGGCAGACAATAACAACGGATGCATCGGATTATGCCTGGGGGGCACATATGGAAGGCAAATGCATTCAGGGCACGTGGCCCAAGGAGCAAATGCATCTTCACATCAATCAAGAAGAGATGCTAGCTGTACACAATGCCCTGACAGCTTTCAAGGACCTACTACATCCATGACAACTATTAATAAAGACGGACAATACCACAGTTATGTGGTACATAAACAAGCAAGAGGGCACACATTCCTACCCCCAATGCAGACAAGCCATGACTTTGTGGAACACAGCACTGACTTATCAAGTACATCTGCAGGCACAATTCCTGCCAGGAACAAAAAATACACTGGCAGACGAACTAAGCAGAAATCTCATGGATCCTCACGAATGGGAACTAAATCCACAGGTGTTCAACATGATAACGAGGAAATGGGGATGCCCAGAAATAGATCTTTTTGCCTCCCCTCACAATTACCAAATACAGAAATTCTGCACAAGAACTTATCATTCTTAAGCATGGAAAGTGGATGCTCTATCATTCAGCTGGAAAGGTCTGACAGTCTATGCCTTCCCTCCGATGCCTCTCCTTACCAAGGTACTCCTAAAAGTAAGACAAGAAAGGCCAAAAATTATCCTGATTGCCCCAGACTGGCCACGCCAGCACTGGTACCCACTCCTAAGGAGCTTGTCTCAAGGCCCAGCTTGGCCTCTACCTTAAATTCCTCATCTTTTGACACAACAAAACAATCAGATTCTGCACAGTCAACTCAGAACCTTAAATCTGGCAGCATGGCAGATAATGTAGCCACTCAGACTGCACCTTTCTCTAAAGCTGTTATGGATTGTTTTTTAGAAGCCAGAAGGCCCAGCACTAGGAAATCTTATGCAGAAAAATGGAAGAGATTCTGTGCTTGGAACCAGGCACAAGGGCTTGAAGCACTTGTCCCTAATATTCCTCAGATTTTACAATACCTAACTGAGATGCTGGACAAAGGCCTATCTTTCTCATCAATTAAAATCCATGCCTCTGCCATTTCAGCTCATTACAATAGGGATTCTCCTATTTTTTCACATCCTCTACTACGACAGTACCTCAGAAGGGCAAAAAATATAAGACCCCCAAGGAGAGCACCAGTACCAACTTGGGATCTCAGTTTTGTTTTAGAAAAACTCACACTGTCTCCTTTTGAGCCAGCCAGCACAGCCGATCTAAAATTCTTATTATGGAAAACTGCTCTGCTCCTATCAATAACTTCAGCAAGAAGAGTGTCAGAGTTACAGGCATTAATGGCTGTGGAACCTTTCATAATTTTTCATCAGGACAGGGTCTCACTTAGGACAAACCCAACATTCATGCCAAAAGTGGTCTCCAATGTGGCCTTGAACCAAACCATTCATTTGCTACTTTCTACCCAAATCCACAGAATAAAGGGGAGAAACTTCTGCACTCTTTGGATATACAGAGACAGCTACGATTTTACCTGGACAAAACAAAAGCTTTCAGAAAAAGTGAGCAACTGTTTGTAGCCTATGCTGCAGGATCACAAGGAAAGTCTATTGCAAAGCAGACAATTTCAAAATGGATAGGCCACTGCATTCGCTCGCTTCTGTTATGCACAGCATGGCAAATCAGTGCCTAAGGGCAGTAGGCCTCATTCTACCAGAGCAGCAGCCACTTCAGCAGCTTTTCTCAGAGGAGTACCAACCAAAGACATTTTAGAAGCTGCAACCTGGAGTTCAGTACACACTTTCACCAAGCACTACCACTTACCTCTCTACTCTAAATCCAGAACAAGCTTTGCCACTGCAGTTCTGCAGGGCCTGGTAGCCTCTCCAAATCCAATTTAGACCCAGCCACCCAACCTCAGCTTTGGGATTCTGCCCAAGTGTAATGACTGCAACAGTGAAACACAATGAACGTAGTACAGTTGTGTACCTACCATAAATGTAGATGTTCGAGTGTATTCACTGTTGCAGTCCTGGTTACCCACCCACCATCCCCCTTTTTATTGCTGGGATTTTTCTGTACTTCTCAACTCTCTACAACCTATGTGGTGTATTTGCTTGTAGATGAAGGAAATGTTTATAGTCATTTATGCATGTTTTTTGGCATAATTTTATCTTTCCAGCCTTCCTGTCTGGGGGCACCTGACATCTGGGGCAAGAAAAACTGAAGAAAATGGCTTCGGTTGCAACTTTTATACCCCTGGCGCACTGACGTCAGGGAAGATGCAGCAGCAACCGATGCCGGACCAAGACTTTGGAACTCGGGCCAACTGCGGGTCGCCTGCCAGCAGGATAACCCCAAGTGTAATGACTGCAACAGTGAATACACTCAAACATCTACATTTATGGTAGGTACACAACTGTACTTTACTTGCCTAGACCCTGACCACGACACACCTCGCTGTCGGTTTTGTGCCTTATTTAAACAACGAACTATCCGTCGTCTGTATATTTTCGCTTCTAATTATTTTGGTGCTCGGTTCAGTTATCCAGATATGTCTTTGGTAAGCCATCCGACTACCGACATTCCGAAAAAACGCAAAAGATGAAGACAGAAATAGGCTGCCTAGGACCAAAGCTGCCAACGACGCTTCTCGTATGCCAGTCACCAGTTTGCCGGTACTCAGTGAGGCGCTTTTGCAGCCCCTGATACCCGCTACTTCAGATTTTCAGGCCTCTACTGATACCCATTCGGAGAGAGATGCTTCAGTTGTGGAACCTGTGGATGTCTCTAGCTTGGATGGGTCCGGAGCCACTGTGCAGGCACCGGCTTCTGAGGGTGTATTCAGGTCTACTGACTTGCATATTAAACCAACACCATCTTCTTATTCAAGGCCTAAAACTCGAACCATGCCTAGAAAACCGATGGCCAGACCGCATGGTTAGGCCTCTATGCCTAAAAAATAAATAAGAATGGCTGAAGACCTTATTACTTTAATCAGGGGAAGCCAAACTTCCCCCTCTAAGAAACCTAGGACTGAGTTTGCTTATGATACTTCTCACCAGGATTCTGAAATTTCTGTTTCCTCTGTTGACCAGGATTTACCCCTATCTACCTATGAGGATTCTGATGCTGAGGACTCTATTCCCCCTGCTTCCCCCCAAGAGGATTTCTCTTTTGGTGAAACCCTGCATACTCTTAGGGAGCATTTTCGTTGGGAAAGTCAGGATTTCTCTGATTCTAAAGAGGCTTAGGGATTTCTTACTCCTGCCCCAGCACAGCCTTTAGGTATCCCTTTTGTACTAGACATTGTTGATGATGCCTTTTTGGAATCTAGCTTGGCCCCAGACTCTTTACCACCTTCTCCCAGAAAACCTGATAGATATTACAGGGTTCCTGACTCTCACAAGTTCATTTTTAAAAAAATCCTACTGCAGATCCTGAGACTTTTTCATAGGGACCCAAGGGCATTAAAGCTATTACTGCCAAAAATCCTACCCCTTCTGATAGAGACTCCAGGGTGATGGATAGATGGGGTAAGAAGGTATACATTTCTGCAACCTTGGCCATTAGGGCCTTAAACTGTCAGTTTCATATGTTAAAGTATCATCGACATATTATTGGATTGCTTAAACAGAAAATGGTGTTGATTCCTGATTGTGCTGAAAATAAGGATCTACAAGATTTAATGCATTCTGCTGAACAGGTTGGAAAACATACTTTGCAGTGTGGTTTTCATTCACTAGAGGCATCTTGCAGGGCTGCTGTCACTGGGTCTGTACTTAGAAGGCATACTTGGCTTAAGGAGTAATCCTTGCCAGATCATGTTAAAGCGAAATTACTGGATACTCCCTTAAATCAGGACCGCCTGTTTGGCAAAAAGGCAGAAGAAGTTCTTAAAAATATGGAGGAAAAAGCTAAATCTATGCAAACTGTTAGATTTCTTACTAGTACAACCTCCAAGATTTAGTAGGTGTTGGCCCTCTAAGAATTGGTACTTTCCTGCCTCTTCCAGGCCTTCTCAGTCCAAACCCAGATCCAGCAGAACACCCAGGCTTCTGTCCCAGGGCACGCACAGGACTAAGTAGTGGGGGGCCCCCACTTCCAAATCTGGGAGTAGTAAAACTCCCCCCTATGGTAAACTGTCTCAATGACTTAACTTTAAAACTTCCAAGCACTTCTCAAATGACTGCCCCTTTGGGGGAAAGATTGCTCTACATGCAAAAAACTGGGAACTCATTACCCAGGTCAAATGAGTTTTAAATATAGTTTCCCAAGGATGGAAATTTCACTTCCACACATTACCAACCCCAAACGGTTGGCCAGATCTACCCCCAAATTAGTGGGCAGAGGCTCAAAAGCAAGTACTCTCTCTCTCAACCATGAAGACTATTCAAACTGTACCAGAAGAGGAAAAGGGATAAGGTTTCTACTCAAGACTTATCCTGGTACCCAGAAAAGACAATTTGTGGCATCCTATCCTAGACCTGTCTACTTTAAACACCTTTTTCGTGGTTCCAGTATTCAAGATGCTAACTCTTCACCAGTTGCTTCCTATGCTAGGCAAAGATGCCTGGTTGGCAACACTGTATTTAAAGGAAGCATACCTGCACATCCCAATCAGGGAATCTTGCAGAAGATACCTACGCTTCATAGCAGCCTGCATGCACTATAAGTTCTCTGCACTGTCCTTTGGCTTATCTACTGCGCCCAGGATATTCACAAAGTGCCTAGCTCCAGTCATTGCATTTTGCAGGCAAAGAAATATTCAAATATACCCATACTTGGGCGATTGTCCTATTCAGGCAGAAAGCCAGGACATACTTTTGAATCATGTGGCTTTTGTACAAATGGTGCTAACTTGCCTGAGGTACACCATAAACGAAAAGAAATCACACCTGGTACCCTGTCAACAAATCATATTTCTGGTAGCAAGCTTGAATACAACTTCCCAGATGGCTTTCCTCATGCCAGAGAAATAAATTCATTTGACAATCTACTTCAAACTAGTGGCCACAAAAACCCTGCTATCTGCAAGGCAAATACTGCAAGCCTTGGAGTTCATGGCCTCCTGCATTCTTCTAATTTCATATGCAAGACTGCATATGAGGAAACTACAGTGGTATCTGAAAAGCCTATGGTGTCAACATTCTTAGGATCTAGAAACAATGATTCCTATCATACCTTGCCTACAGTTAGAGTTCCTTTGGTGGGCAGAGGCCTGCCAGCAAAACAAGGGACTGCCATTCATTCTACCCCATGCCGCCCAAACCCTAACAACAGACTCATCAGACTATGCATGGGGGGCTCACCTGGCAGGGAAGTGCATTCAGGGCAAATGGAACCCAAGTCAAATGCACCTGCATATCAATCAGAAAGAAATGTTAGCTGTACAGATTGCTCTGACAGCCTTCAAGGTCCACATTCTTCCAGGACAATTAATGATAAAGATGGACAACACCACTGTTATGTGATACATAAACAAGCAGGGAGGTACCCATTCTTACCCCCTTTGCAGACTAGCCATGGCCCTGAGGAACACAGCCTTGAGCTACCAAGTGCATCTACAAGCTCAGTTCCTGCCAGGCAAACTAAATACACTGGTAGACGGACCAAGCAGAAGCCTCAAGGGACCCACATGAGTGGAAACTGGAACCAAAAACTTTCAATATGTTGACAAACAAATGGGGGAGCCCAGATATAGACCTGTTTGCCTCTCCCAGAACTACCAATTAGACAAATTTTGCACAAGGATTCCCCACAAACAAGCTAGGAAATTGGATGCTTTGTCCTTCAGCTGGAAGAACCTATCAGTTTATGCCTTTCCTCCTCTGCCTCTCCTCTCCAAAGTACTACTAAAGATCAAACAGGACAAATCAAGGGCGATATTGATTGCACCAGACTGGCCATGCCACCACTGGTACCCCCTCTTGCGCAGTGTGTCACTGTTGGCCCCATAGCACCTGCCTCATACCCCTACCCTGTTGTCTCAGAAGGATAACCAGATTCTGCACCCTCAGCTTCAAACCCTAAACCTAGCAGCTTGGCTAATTACCTAATCTCTCCTTTACCATCCCTCAGTAAACCAGTGATGGATATCATTTTAGAGGCAAGGAGGCCTAGTACTAGAAAGTCTTATGCTGAAAAATGGAAAAGATTCTCTGCTTGGAACCAATATCAAGGGTTGAGCACAGCAGCGCCCAACTTACCTCAGATTCTACAATACTTAACTGAGATGCTTCACAAGGGCCTTTCTTTTTCCTCCATCAAAATTCACAACTCAGCTGTTTCAGCTCATTATAACACATAATCTTCCCTCTTCTCTTATCCACTGCTCAAGCAGTTCCTCTGAGTGGCCAAAAATTTAAGACCACACAGGAGAGCCCCAACTCCTACCTGAGACCTTAACTTTGTATTGGAGAAACTCACTCTTCCTCCTTTCTAGCCAGCTGGTAGTGCAGATTTAAAATTCCTTTCTTGGAAAACAGCCTTCCTTTTAGCAATGACTTCAGCAAGAAGGGTATCTGAATTGCAGGCCCTTATGGCAGTGGAGCCTTTTATCATCTTTCATGCAGACAGGGTGTCCCTTGGAAACAGTCCCTCCTTCATGCCCAAGGTGGTATCCAGTGTGGCTCTTAATCAGTCTGTTCATTTGCCAACCTTCTTTCCTAATCCACAGAAAAAAAGGGGAGCGGATACTGCACTCCTTAGATGTGCACAGACAACTTAGATTTTACTTGGACAGGACTAAACCTCAAAGGAAATCTGAAAAACTGCTGTAGGCATTTTCTGCAGGGACAGAGGGGAAGTCTGTTTCAAAGCAAACCATTTCTAAATGGATAGACCATTGCATTCATTTCTGCTATAAGCACCATGGAAAACTTATCCCACAGGGGATCAGACCCCATTCAACCAGGGCTGCATCTACCTCTACAGCCTTTGTCAGAGGTGTCCCTACCAGGGACATCCTAGAATCCGCTACCTGGAGTTCTGTACATACTTTCACGGAGCATTACCATTTGCCAATTTTCTCTTAATCCAGAGCTGGCTTATAGCTGGTCCTAATGCTATCTAAATCCCTCCTCCCATCCTTAGCTTTGGGATTCTACCCAAATGTGATGACTGCAACAGTGAAACACGAAGAACATAGTACAGTTGTATACACTTACCATAAATGTAGATGTTTGAGTGTATTCACTGTTGCAGTCCTGGTTACTGTCCCTCCAGCCCCCTGACCTTTCTTTGGCTATACCTCTACTCTCCTTTACTATGCGTAAAAGCTTTTTGGTTTATTTGCTTTTTTTGGAGGTATATCCTTGTGTATATATGTGTATATATATATATATATATATATATATATATATATATATATATATATATATATATATAAAGATTTTATTGCTTCCCATTAAGGGGGCACCTGACATCTGGGGCAAGAAAAACTGATGTAAAGGCATCGACTGCATGTTTTATTCCCCTAACTACGTGACGTCACGGAAGAAGAGACAGCAACCGACGCAGGACCCAAGACTTTGTTAATCAGGCTGACTGAGGGCTACTGCAAGCAAATAACCCAAATGTGATGACTGCAACTGTGAATACACTCGAACATCTACATTTATGGTAAGTGTACGCAACTCTACTTTTTCTGTATGCCTTTCCCACCTCCTCAGTCATCCCCAGGTTTCTCCAGAAAGCATTTCAGCAGAAGAGCAAGGTAATACTCATTGCTCCATTCTGGCCTCACCAAGTAAGACTTCCTTTCCTGTGGCCTCATCTAGTCTTCCCTGGATGCTGGATCCTTCTCAAGACTTTGTCACACCTGTTGGGGATTATTCACCTGGACATTTGGTCCGTCTGTCAAATTGACTGCATGGTTTCTTCACGTCCGGTTGTGGCTTGCAACTCCTGGATTTCTTTCCTAGTTCGTTACATCCTTACTTCATACCAAAAGGTTTCTACAAGGAAGATTTATAAGAGCAAGTGACAATTAGATTCCTTTTCAGCAATTGTTCCAGCTGTTCTTGACTTCTTCCCTTCCATCTTCAGTAATGGAGCTAGTTGCATGACGATTAAAGTGCAAATTCCTGCCATTTGATATTTTCACCTTGCAAAAAATATTCTTCTTTAGCTTCTCTTGAAGTTTTGTAAAGCTTTTCTTAAGGGAACTTTTTTCCTCTGGCCACCTAGCAAGGACCGCATTCTTCCATGGACTGTAATAGTTATTCTTCAAGTCTTGACCCAACCTCCCTTTGAGCCTTCAACCAAGACAGAATTAAAGTTTTTGACATGGAAAAACCCATTTCTTGATTGCCATTACATCAACTAGGTGGATATCAGAACTCCAGGCACGTTCTTTCCTGCCACCATACCTAATTTTTCATAAGGACACTATCCCTTTAGACTAACTCTTTCATCCTGCCTAAGGTTGTATCAGAGACAAATATTAACAAGGCACTCGCTCTACCAATTTTTTTCCAAATCTTTCCAGCAAGGGAGAATATATGCTGCAGCTGTTGAATGTTCATAGACAACTTAGGTTCTATATTCACAGAACTAAAGATTTCAGAAAATCAGCGCAACTATTTGTTTCCTTTTCTAAGTGAAAATTTGGAAAATCACTTTCAGAAGTAACCTTGGCCAGATGTCCAACTGATTGCATTGCTTTTCTCAACAAGAGTAAAGCATTATCATTGTCCAAATCACCAAGATCCATTACAACAAATCTGTGGCCAACTCATCTGTTTTTCTGGTCCAGAGCTTCTCTAGATGACATTTAAGCAGTTGCTACCTGGTCTAATGTTCACACCTTTTTGACTCATTACAAAATGGACATTTTATCTAGGAGTGGGGCAACATTTGGCTTTGCTGTACTCCAGAGTATCATTCCTTGAAGACCTTCTAGGGTTACTCTAGTTGGGTACTCTGTCCCATCATTTGAGGAATGGGCGAAATAAACCTCATCCGGTGTTAGTCATGTATTCACCATAACTGTGCATGTGTTTTGTCTGTTTTCATCCATCCTCAATTTCCCACCCTCCAGCCTCCTTTCGTGTTTCATAATCTCCTAGTATGTCCTGAGGGTTTTTTTCCTTGTCAGTCTTCTTAAATGAGTTTCATTATCCTCTTTCTTTGTTTCTGGGTTATAGCTGATATACCCCTTGTTCAGGGTATGGTAATGGTTAGTGATGCATTAACACTTATTCGTTAGCTGAATAGAGGGCAAACTTGATCTGATGTAACTAAGGAGAAGGGATTATGAGTAAGGGGCGGTGCTTGAGCTATGGAGCCTAAAGTCTAAAGAAGTGATCTAAGCTGGATGAGACCCATCAGTTGAGGAAGGACAAAAACGGACAGCACAGTTGCAGAGTTATGGAGAGTGCATAACTTTAATTTCTTTGCATACTTGCTCTTCAGGCTTGGAATTTTGCAGTCCACCACTTTTTTCAGGTGCTCTATATTCCTTCAGGGCACAATCTTATGGCAGTCTTTGAAAAAGTCTTGCAAAAATCCTCATGAATAGATGAGGTACTCCTCAACTTAATCTTTTTGCCTCTCCTCTCAACAGGCAACATCCCTAGTCTATTCGAGTGCCATGTTTTGCTGGCTTGAAAAGTGTACTCCTTGTCTTTTTCTTGGAAGGGGATGTTTCTTTATGCCTATCCCTTCTTCCAAAGATCCTGCACAATATCTTGTTGGAGAGGCCCAATATCTTGCTTGTGACTCATTTTTGGCTCAGACAGCACTGGTCCCCCCTTCTGTTTCATCTGGCCCAGGGCAGTTATCACAAGTTACCTCACAGAATGGAGCTTCTTACAAAAGACGAGGGTAATCTTTTTCACCCTCACTTGACACTTTGAATGATAGCTTTCTGATTCCTTTTAGGCGCATATTTTCTGAGGATGTGCTTTGGGTTTTGCGGAAGGTCAGAAAAAACATTACTAGAAAGTCTTGTGTGCCTAAGTGGAAGAGATTTGTTATCTCAAGCATTACATTGACTGTTTTTTGTGTGTATTCCTGCAGTCCTTTCTTTTATATGTGTGAGTTGTTCAATATTGGCTTAGCATACTCATCTGTGAGTCAGCCACTTCCACTTCTCTGCCTCTGAATCCATCTCTGACTTCTAGTTTTGAAGTCAAGCAATTTCTGAAAGGTCTCCTTCATATTTGCCCGTCCACCAGGAAAGCCTTTTCTTTCGTGGGACTTTAATTCCGTGCTTGATAAACTGACTCTGTCCCTTTTTGAATTAGCAGATGTTCTTCGTGTTTCACTGTTGCAGTCATCATACTTGGGTTATCCCTAAGTCGGCCCGAATACCAGAGGCTTAGTATTTATGCATAGATTGCTGTCACTCCAGGACTGATGTCCGGTCGTCAGTGGTATAAAATCAGGCAGCTGACGCCATTACATCAGTCTTTCTTGCCAAGGAGCCTGAAGCAAAAGCAGTTTATACGAGTGCCTGTCAACTTCCGAAATCGAAGTTGAAGTCTTCTAAAGCTAAGTACCTCGTTGGGGATCCTTTTTTCTTGCTCTAACCAATGTCAGAAAAAGTTAACAATTGTCTTGCCTTTGGAAAGCAAATACCACACCGAGATTTCGATTCTTACTGCGTCACCTGTTTAGGCCCAGACCACGACGTCCCTCGCTGTCGGTTTTGTGCTTTGTTCAACAGCAGAACTGTATGTCGTCGGGTCCTTATCGTAGCTAATTACTTTCACTTTCAATCTCCGTATTCTGAAATGGCTTTGGTAAGCCATCTGACTACCGATCTTCTGAAAAAAATGTAAGGCTAAAGACAGAGACCGCACAAATCCAAAACTGCCGACAATGCTTCTGTTAAGCTAGTCGCCAGTACTCAGTGAGGTGCTTTCGCAGCCACTGATGCCCGCTTCTACGGATTTGCAGGCTACTAACGAGACCTGTTCGGAGTCCGGTATGCCACGAGACTTTTCGTTGATTAAGGATCCTGTGGGTTTCTCTGCCTTGGATGAGTCCGAAGCTGATGAGCAGGCACCGGCTTCCGAGGAAGATGTCCTACAAGGATGCATTTGCAGTCCTTACATATGGGTTGTCCTGCCTCAGGCAGCTCTTCGGTCGGCCGGATTCCAAAGTCTGGGTCCGGCCGCTGATGTCACCTCTCCCGACGTCAGAGCGCCTGGGGTATAAAAGCGTCAGCCGACGCCATCTTCCTCAGTCTTTCTTGCTGCGTGGTGCCCGAAGCAGAAGCAGTTCGCAAGTGCCGGTCGGCCAGCTCCTGTAACTTCAGCTACCGAAGACTTCAAAAGCTAAGTACCCCGTTAGGGACTCTGTCTTGCCTCAGCCGATGTCAGATCAAACGCTTAAAGTTAATAATTGCCTAACTTGTGGGAAACAAATACCTCATAAGGATTTCCATTCTTACTGCCTCCCCTGCCTAGGCCCAGACTACGACGTCTCGGCCTGTACAGCCTGTGCCTCCTTCAACCGACGCACTCTTAGGCGTCGGGCGGAGTTTGCAGAGGAATTTTTTGGGGCTAGTTACTGTTACAATATGCCGTCGGAGACTCCGACTTCTCATTTAACCAAAAAACGGAAGGACAAGGACCGACACATGCAGAACATGGTTTCGGCTGAAACCACGCCTAAGCCTACCACGAGTGTCTCGGTCTCGGCTGAAACTGAGTCCTTGGTACTTCCAACCGTCGAAAGTGCACAACTGACAACCTCGGCCCCGGAGGCCTCTTCTGAGTCGGTTATAGAATTTCCCTCAGAAACCGGTGTTCCGGAAACATCCAACACCATTTCCCTAGACAAAATTACGCCAGCACGTGGAGCACCCAGGCCTCCTGCATCCATGTCCATAAAGGCATTCACAAGGGCTAAAGCTGCTAAACAGCCAAAATCTCTGCCTCCCAAGGCTATTCCTCAGGGATCCACTACAGGTTCACAGATTTTAAGTTTAGCTGAGGACCTTATTTCCTTAATTAGGGGCTCTCAAACTCCTCTAGACAAAAGGCCCAGGGTTGAGCCCACTGATCCCCAGTCCTCTGATGAGGCCTCAGATGGCTCTGCTCTTTCAGACTACCAGGAGGAGGCCTTTACGGCCTACGAGGATTCTGATGCAGAGGAATCTATTCCCTCTGCCTCCCCTCCTGAAGAGCTGTCCTTTGGGGAGACCCTTCACTCCATGAGAGAGCATTTCAAATGGTAGGGCCAGGAATTTTCTGATTCCAGGAAGAGATTAAGGACCTTTTTGCATTTACCACAGCATAGACCTTTGGCTATTCCCCCTGTTTTGAATGTCATTGATGATGTGTACTCTGAGTCTAGCATTACCCCTGACTCCCTTCCTCCGGCTCCTGTCAAACCAGATAGGTACTACAGGGTCCCGGACTCACATCATTTCCTTTACAAGGCCCACTCTGCTGACCCTGAAACTATTTCCCAGGGCCCTAAAGGGGTTGCATCTGCCACTACTAAAAATCCACTCCCCTCTGAAAGGGAGTCCAGGGCTTTAGAGAGATGGGGTAAAAAAGTGTATACTTCTTCCACTCTTTCTATGAGGGCATTAAATTGTCAATTCCATATGATACAGTACCAAGAGTATTTGTTAGATGAATTGCATAAAAAACTGTCTTCACCTGAGCCCCTAGATCGCAAGTCACTTCAGGATCTGGTACATAACTCCCAACAGGTTAGCAACCATTTCCTGCAGTGTGGTTATGATGCATTGGAAGCTTCATGTAGGTCAGCAATGACAGGTGCAGTCATACATAGGCATGCTTGGCTGAAGGAACAAACTCTGCCAGATCATGTTAAAGCAAAGCTTCTGGATGCGCCACTGGAAAAGCAAAAGTTATTTGGCTCCACTGCTCAGGAGGTCTTAAAGAAATTTGAGGAAAAGGCTAAATCTGTACAAACAGTCAAAGATTTTCTCCAGGTCCAACCACCAAGATTCAGCAGAAATTGGCCCTCTAAGAATTGGTCCTTTCCTGACACAGAGAGATTTCAAAGAGGCAAGAACAGGCGTGCCAGAGGTAGAGGGCAAGCTAGAGGCTCCTACAGAGGACATCAATGGCAGCCCCCTAACCAGAGAGGTAGTGCAGGACCTACAACTGCTGCACAAGGACAGACTCAATGACTTTACCTTGACCCCGCCAACCAGGGCTCAATTGGAAGCACCTTTGGGGGAAAGCTATCTTTATTCTCAAAAAATTGGCACAGTATTACAAGGGACAAATGGACGCTGCAAATAATAGACAAAGGATACAGGTTCCATTTTCATACATTACCAAAAAGAAAAGGCATGCCAAACCTGAAACCGAATCAAAGGGCAGAGGCTTTAAAACAAATTTCCAACCTATTGCAAATGAAAGCTATAGAAAAGGTTCCTCTCACAGAACAAGGCCAAGGATTTTACTCCAGACTATTCCTTGTCCCAAGAAAAAAAAACAATGGAGGCCTATTCTCGACTTGTCCGCACTGAATACTTATCTCATTGTGCCAAAATTCAAAATGCTGACCCTACAGCAACTCCTTCCCATGCTGGGCAAGGGGTCTTGGCTGGTAACTCTAGACCTCAAGGAGGCATACCTGCATGTCCCTATCAGACAAAGTTGCAGAAGACACCTCAGATTTCTTGCAGGTTCAGAGCATTATCAATTTTCAGCATTGCCCTTTGGCTTATCTACTGCGCCCAGAGTATTCACGAAATGCCTGGCATCAGTAATTGCACACTGCAGACTTCAGGGGATTCAAATATACCCATATCTGGACGACTGCCTTATACAAGCGGACAGCCAACAAACTTTGGTAAAACACTTGAATTATGCCATCCTCCTACTTCAGGCCTTGGGATATACAGTCAACATTCACAAATCAAGACTTGTTCCATCCCAAAGGATAATTTTTCTGGGTGTGAAACTAGATACAACCACCCAAATGGCTTTTCTCACGGAAGAAAAACAGACAACTACCGGATTATTTAAAAAATCTGACAAGACAAACTCAGCTGACTGCAAGGAAAATCCTGCAGGCCCTGGGTTACATGGCATCTTGCATTCTTCTAATCCCACAAGCAAGGCTACATATGAGGAAACTACAATGGTACCTAAGGAGTTTATGGTGTCAGCACAGTCACAGCCTAGAAGCTTTGATACCACTCATTCCATGCCTTCAAAAGGAATTTCTGTGGTGGGCTCAAGCAAGCCAGTCAAACAGGGGTCTGCCCTTCAGCAAACCAATAATCAGCCAGACCATTACAACAGACGCTTCAGACCATGGATGGGGAGCACACATGGAGGGCAGATGCATTCAAGGACTATGGTCACAGAAAGAATTCCGCATGCACATAAACCAAAAGGAAATGCTGGCTGCGATACATGCAATTGAGGCCTTCAAACATTTGCTGCATCAAGGACACCTGCTAATAAGGACAGACAATACCACAGTTATGTGGTACATAAACAAGCAAGGAGGTACCCATTCCTACCCTCTTTGCAGGCTGGCAATGAATCTTTGGGAACTTTCCCTAAAAATCAATATAGAGCTGCAATCCCAGTTTGTGCCAGGAAAAGACAATATACTGGCGGACAGCCTAAGCAGAAATATCATGGATCCACACGACTGGATGCTGCACCCAGACATCTTCCTTCAGATAACACAATCATGGAGGAGGCTGGACATAGATCTTTTTGCCTCCCACCACAACCATCAGCTGAAGAAATTCTGCTCAAGGACATACCACCCACAAGCATGGATAGTGGACGCCCTCTCTTTCAGCTGGAATACTCTAACAGTGTATGCATTCCCACCTCTTCCATTAATGACCAAGGTCTTACTGAAGATCAGGACAGAGCAGCCCAAAGTGATTCTGATAGCTCCAGACTGGCCCAGACAGCACTGCTACCCACTGTTAAGGAGCATGTCACGCACAAAACCGTGGCCTCTACCACAGTGGCCACTTCTTCTGACACAACACAATTACAAAACTCTGCACTCCAGCCTGAAAACCTTGCAGCTGACAGCCTGGAGAATACCTTGACTCCTCACCAGGATAAGCTATCCAAGACAGTGAAGGACATCATCATGGAAGCTCGCCGGCCTTCCACAAGAAAGGCATATGTAGCAAAATGGAAAAGATTTCGCACTTGGAGCACCACAAAGGGCCTAGATGTGACCGTGTTGAACTTGGCACATATCCTGGAATAATTGGCAGAAATGCTCCACAATGGCCTTTCTTACTCTTCCATAAAAATTCATGCTTCAGCAATTTCAGCAGAATACAATACTGATCCACCTGTCTTCTCTCATCCTCTAATAAGGCAGTTTCTAAGGGGAATTAAAAACAACAATCCTCCAAAGAAACCACCAGTGCCTACATGGGACCTTAACTTCATGTTAGAAAAATTAACTCTACCTCCCTTTGAACCAGCAGCATCTTCAGAACTACAGTTCCTGTCTTGGAAGACTGCCTTCCTTCTGGCCATAACCTCAGCAAGAAGAGTATCTGAGTTGCAGGCCCTCATGGCAGTGCAACCATTTCTTATTTTTCATCAGGACAGAGTCTCACTGAGAACCAATCCTTCATTCATGCCAAAGGTGGTATCCAGGGTCTCACTGAACCAAGCTATTCACCTGCCTACCATCTTTCCAAATCCACAAAACAAAGGGGAGAAACTTCTGCATACACTGGACATTCACAGACAGTTGCGCTACTACTTGGACAGAACCAAGACTTACAGAAAAACTGACCAGCTGTTTGTAGCATATGCTGCTGTGTACAAGGAAAAGCAATTTCCAAACAGACAATTTCAAAATGGATAGGGAATTGCATTCGATTCTGTTACTCTTTTCATGGCAAAACTGTGCCAGCTAACATTAGACCTCATTCCACCAGAGCCACAGCCACCTCCACAGCCTTCTTAAGAGGGGTGGCTACCAAGGACTTTTTAGAAGCTGCTACATGGAGCTCCATGCATACATCTTCCAAGCATTACAACTTACCCTTATATTCCTGATCCAGAGCAGGCTTTGCTACGGCAGTCCTGCAGGGCATTTTAGCTACACCATCCCTTTCTTAGATCCTACCTCCCCCAGTTTAGCTATGGTATTCTACCCATATGTAAGGACTGCAGATGCATCCTTGAAGGACATAGTACAGTTTTGTACCTACCATAAATGTAGATGTCCGATAGGTATGCATCTGCAGTCAGGTTTACCCTCCCTCCTTCCCCTCTGTGGTATTTCCTGGGTACTTATCCCTCTTATAGCTAGCTGGGGTTGTCTGTTATGGTGTATTTGTTTTATATTACTGTGCATGTTTGGAATTTTTTGCATCTCTCCAAATTTAGCCTTCCTTAGAGGGCACCTGGCATCTGTTGCAAGAAAAACTGAGGAAGATGGCGTCGGCTGACGCTTTTATACCCCAGGCGCTCTGATGTCGGGGAGAGGGCGACATCAGCCGGACCCAGACTTTGGAATCCGGCCGACCGAAGGGCTGCCTGAGGCAGGACAACCCATATGTAAGGACTGCAGATGCATACCTATCAGACATCTACATTTATGGTAGGTACAAAACTGTACTTTCTTCGCCCTACTGATATTCGACACAAACCGACGACTTCTTTCGTATCTTCAGTTCTTTCTATAACTACCGAGTTTCTAAGGTCCAGGGTACGAACTACACCTAAAAAACTGATCAGCCAAACTCAAGCACCTGCTTTCATGCCTCAATCTCAAATGCTTAAAATTGCGGAAGACCTTATCATGCTTATTAGGGGAAGCCAGCCTCCCCCTTTTAAAAGAAAAAAAGACTTGTCCCCAGCAGTTTTATCTGACCAAGAGTCCAATGACTCCGAGGTTTCAGAATATGAAGACATGCCCTTACCTGCTTATGAGGATTCAGATGCAGAAAAATCCATTCCCTCTGCCTCTCCTCCAGAAGATTTTTCTTTTGGTGAAACCCTACATACTTTGAGAGAACATTTCTATTGGGAATGCCAGGATTATCCTCAGTCCAAAAAGAGACTCAGGGAGTTTTTAGATTTACCACAGCACAGACCCTTAGCTATTCATCCTGTCCTGGATGTTGTGGATGATGTTTTCGTAGAATCTAGCTTAACTGCTCACACCCTACCACCTACTTCCAGGAAACCTGACCAGAATTAGAGTCCCTGACACTCACAAATTTATTTTCAGAAATGCTACTGCAGTTCCAGAGGTCATTCTCCCAGGGACCTAAAGGAATAAACCAACCACAGCCAAGAATCCCACCCCTTTGGACAGGGATTCCTGAGTTTTAGGCAGATGGGGTAAAAAAGTATACACTTCTGCAACTCTTGCCATTAGAGCACTAAATTGTCAGTTCCACATGCTGAAATACCAGCAACATACAATGGAACTCCTAAAACAAAATGATCTACCTTTCCAGCTTGTGCAGAAAATAAAGAATTACAGGAGCTTGTGCATTCTGCAAACCAAGTTACTAAGCACACTTTGCAATGTGGCTTTGACGCCCTAGAAGCATCCTGCAGGGCAGCAGTCACAGGTTCTGTGCTTAGAAGGTATGCTTGGCTTAAGGAACAGACCTTGCCAGACCACGTCAAATAAAAACTATTGGATGCACCCTTGTACAAAGACAGTTTGTTTGGCACCAAGGCAGAAGAGGTTTTAAAAAAGATGGAAGAAAAAGCTAAATCTATGCAGACAGTTGAAGACTTCTTGCAAGTCCAGCCTCCGAGGTTCAGTAGGCATTGCCCCTCCAGGCACTGGTCCTTTCCTGCCCCTTCAAGGCCAGCTCAGACAAGAGCTAGGGGAAACCTGAACCCCCAGACAGCAGCTCCAGGAAATGCAGAGATCTAAGCAATGGAGTTCCTCCACATCAAAAGCAGGGAGTGCTAAGCCACCCCCTTATGGAAAGAACTCACAATGACTTTACAACTCTACCCCTTCCCTCTGCCCACATGCTTGTGCCCCTAAGAGGAAAACTCTCCTTTCATTCAAAAAACTGGGCTTCCATCACCAACGACCGATGGGTACTAAACATAGTGTCCCAGGGATACAAATTTTATTTCCACACACTGCCAACCCCAAAAGGGTTCCCAGATCTTCCTCCAAACCAGTGGGCAGAGGCCCAAAACTATATCCATTCCCTGCTCTCCATGAGGGCAGTACAGCCTGTTCCTGCAGATCAGATAGGTCAAGGTTTCTATTCCATTCTCTTCCTGATACCCAGAAAAGAGGGCACCTGGCACCCAATCCCAGATCTTTCCATTCTAAACACCTTCCTGGTGATACCAAAATTCAGAATGCTCACCCTCCAGCAGCTGCTCCCTATGCTATCCAAGGATGCTTGGTTAGCCACCCTAGACCTAAAAGAGGCCTATCTACACATCTCAATCAGGGATTCTTGCAGGAAATATCTACGCTTCAGGGTAGGATCTTCCCTTTGGCTTATCCACTGCTCCCAGAGTTTTCACAAAATGCCTGGCTCCTGCCATTGCTTTTTGCAGACAAAGGAATATTCAAATTTTCCCCTACTTAGACGACGGCCTGATTCAGGCAGACAGTCAGGAAAAGGTGTTACAGCACCTGACCTTTGTAAAGGACTTGTGACCTTCCTGGGATGCACTATAAATGAAACAAAATCCAAACTAGTCCCCACTCAAAAACATTGTATTCCTGGGAGCAAGCCTGGACACAGCATCCCAGATGGCAATCCTTACTCCAGAAAAGCAAGCCTGTCTGACAGGCTACTTCTCTCAACTAGCCGCCAGAACCCAGTAATCTGCAAGGAAAATCCTGCAAGCTCTAGGGTTCATGGTTTCCTGCATTCTACTCATTCCATATGCCAGACTGCATATGGGGAAACTTCAGTGGTACTTAAAAAGCCTTTGGTGTCAACACTCTCAGGACCTGGAAACTATCATACCTGTGATACCCTGTCTGAGGAAAGATTTTCTTTGGTGGGCAGCAGCATGCAACCCCAACAAGGGCCTTCCCTTTTCACAACCCCACGCCGCCCAGACCCTAACCACAGATGCATCAGATTATGCCTGGGGTGCACACCTGGACAGCAGGTGCATTCAGGGCCATTGGAACCCAAATCAAATGCATGTGCACATCAACCAAAAAGAATTGCTAGCTGTTCAGCATGTTCTGACAGCTTTCAGACCCCTACTGTCCCCAGGACCTCTACTTATCAAAACAGATAACACCACAGTGATGTGGTGCATCAACAAGCAGGGAGGAACTCACTCCTATCACCTCTGCAGGCTAGCCATGACCCTTTGGCACACGGCTTCAGCCATGCAAATTCACATGCTAGGACAATTCCTGCCAGGCTCCCAAAACTCTCTGGCAGACAACTTTAGCAGAAACCTCCTAGACCCACACGAGTGGCAGCTAGTTCACCGCACCTTCAACCTCGTAACCCAGAAATGGGGCACCCCGAATGTGGACTTATTTGCCTCCCATAACAACCACCAGCTCAGCAAATTTTGCACCAGGGAACCTCACTGCAAGGCCTGGAAAGTGGATGCCCTATCCTTCCAGTGGGTAAACCTCTCGATCTATGCATTTCCCCCTCTATCTGTTCTCACACGAGTGCTACTCAAAATAAGGGAGGAAAAACCAAGAGCAATCTTGATTGCCCCAGACTGGCCACGCCAGCACTGGTACCAACTGCTGTGCAGTCTGTCACCCCTGCCTCCTTTTCACCTACCTTAGATCCCAAATCTCCTCATCCAACAGAATGGGGAATTCATGCATCAAAACAGACAACACCACAGTGATGTGGTACATAAACAAGGGAGGGAACTCCTCTCCCTCCCTGCAGGCTAGCCATGACCCTTTGGCACACGGCTTCAGCCTGAACCTGGCAGTCTGGCTTATTCCCTGACCTCTCCTCCAGTGGCCAGCATAAGCAAGCAAGTCCTGGACGTTATACATGAGGCCAGATGCCCTAGCACAAGAAAATCCTATGCTGAAAAGTGGAAAAGGTATTGCACCTGGATCTAGGCTATGGGAGCTGATGTAGCACAGCCATCCCTACCTCTCATCCTGCATTACCTAGCAGACCTACTGCACAGGGGCCTATCCTTCTCCTCTTTTAAAATTCATGCCTCTGCCATTTCTGCTCACTACAGCCCAGAGCCACCCCTCTTTTCTCATCCTCTTATCAAACAGTTCTAAGAGGGGCTAACAATTTAAGACCACCCAGAAGAGCTCCTACTCCAGCTTGGGATTTCAATTTTGTGTTGGAAAAGCTCACTCTACCACCCTTTAAGCTTGCAGCTTCAGCAGACTTAAAATTTCTCTCTAGGAAAACAGCCTTGCTTCTGGCCATCACTTCAGCTAGAAGAGTTTCAGAGCTACAAGCACTCATGGCTTTGGAACTTTCTTCATTTTTCATGCTGACAGGGTCTCCATCAGGACTAACCTAACCTTCATGCCTAAAGTGGTGTCCAGTGTGGCTCTCAGCGAATTTATTCTTTTGCCTACCTTTTTCTCCAACCCTCAAAATAAGGGAGAATGATCCTGCACTCTTTAGATATGCACAGACAGCTCAGATTTAACCTGGATAGGACTAAGCCTTTTAGGAAAACTGACCAGTTGCTAGTCAGCTTTACAGCAGGGGCAGAGGGCAAGGCCATTTCCAAACAAACCATCTCCAAATGGATAGCACACTGTATCCATTTATTTTACAAACACCACGGGAAGCCAACCCCACAGGGGGTCAGGACACATTCCACAAAAGCAACCTCCACCTCTGCAGCTTTTCTCAGAAGGGTCCTTACTAGGGATATCCTGGAGTCTGCATCATGGAGTTCTCTTCATACTTTCACCAAGCATTACCACCTGACTATCTTTTTCAAATCCAGGGCAGGCTTTGCAACCGCAGTCTTGCAGGGCATACTAGCTATCTCCAACTCCTCTTGACTGCATCCACCCTTTACTTCAGCTTTGGGAATGAACCCAAGTGTGATGACTGCAAAAGTGAAACACGAAGAACATAATACAGTTGTGTACACTTACCATAAATGTAGATGTTTGAGTGTATTCACTGTTGCAGTCCTGGTTTCCCACCCCCCCTCGTCTTTCTGTCTGTCTGTCTGTCTGTCTCTCTCTCTCTCCTTCATTCTGCAAGGATTTTTGGTATTTACTTTCTACCTGGACAAAAAAATAATGAGAAATAGGGAGGGACATATTTTAAATATTTATAAACTTAAAAATATAAAAGAGTAACAGGCTAGAGTAACAGATTTGTTTACATATAAGTCTGAAAAATGTCTGAACCTGAAACTCAAATGCATCATTATTTAGTGACAATCCCTGACATCATTCCAGTTCCGATGATTTGCCAAAAAAGAGAGGAACAAGCCAAAAATATAAATCAAAAAGCTGGACATTCTGAGAAAATCTGTACAGTTGAGAGGTATGCTTTCTACTGGTGGTATACTGCGGTGGCGGTGCTGTGGTAGCATTGTCACTTTACAGTAAGACGTTGTCCGGTTCAATTCTCAGCAAGAGCTTCTTCTGTGTAGAGACATGCATGAATGGGCATACCTTCGTTGAAGGTTGTGCATCAGGGCTGGCAACTAGGCATGTAAAAATCTACTGCCAATCATTAGCGGACCGGAGTTCCACTGTGGCAACCCCTAACCGGGAAAAGCCGAAAGACGCAACAAATTTCTACTGGTGGTGTTCTTCCACCATAACCTAGCTCCCTATTTTGGGACAAAAAAAACTGATGCAATGGTGTTGGCTGCCTGATTTTATGCCACCCACGACCTGATGTCAGTCCTGGAGCGACAGCAGTCGACGCAGAAATACTACGCCTCTGGTATTCAGGTCGACTGAGGGCTACCCCAGGCAGGATAACCCAAGTGTGATGACTGCAACAGTGAATACACTCGAAACATCTACATTTATGGTAAGTGTACACAACTGTACTTTTCCTCTTCCCTACAACATTATACTTGGAAGACAGCATTGTTGCTGACTCCTAATTCTGCCAAGAGTGTTTCTGAACTTCAAGAATTCCTGGTAGATCCATCTTTTTTTTTTTCCCACTGGGAAAAGGGTGTCTCTTTGTACTAGTCCTTCTTTTATACCCAGAGTTGTTAATGATTTGTCTTTGAATCAGTCTGTTCATCGTCCTTATATTTCCTTCTCCACAGAATTGTAGTGAAAGGTTTATTCACACTTTGGATTTATATGGACAGCTCAGACATTACTTAGACAAGACAAAATGTATCAGGAAATCTGAGCATTTTTTTTTCTTTTTATGCCAAGAAATGGGGTTTGGTGGCATCTAATTAAAACTTCTCCTGGATTTCTAAGATCATTTCCTCTTGCTCTTCTTTTCATGGCAGACAGCTTTCTTCTTTTGTTCATACTCATTCTACCAGGACAGTGGCCTCTTTTAGATCCATCTTGGAAGTTGCTTTTTGATCTTTTACACTTTCACCAAACATTACAAGTTTGATGTCATTTTTAAGGCCATGGCAGGTTTTGCCGGAGTCATCCTTCTTGGGTTTTTGGAGGGCTCTTCCTCCCATACTTTACAGCAGCTTTTTGTGAAGAATTCTGCAACAATAAGGAAGGACATAGTACAATTGTGTAAGAATTTACCATAACAGTAGGTGTCTTACATGTACTTAAGTTCACTGTTGTAGTATTCCTAACGTATGGGATTCCCTGTCATGGGTAGCCCAGTATCGACCAGTACACCAAAGCCTACTGTTGCTTTAAGGTAAGCCAAATGTCACACACATGCTCCTCACATAGCGTAGACGATAAAGGTGATGGACCATTCTCATAACTAATTGTATATTGAAACTTCATCAGAACTATTCAGTACAATCAGTTCCCTGTTTAAATATATTCAACAACCAATTATGATGTTCATCGTGTTTCACTGTTGCAGTCATTACAATTGGGTTATCCTGCTGGCAGGCTACCCGCAGTCAGCCTGAATTCCAAAGTCTAGGTCCGACGTCGGTTGCGGTCACCTCCTCCCTGACGTCAGTGCGCCAGGGGTATAAAAGATGCAGATGACGCCATTTTCTTCAGTCTTTCTTGCCACGCGGTGCCCGAAGCAAAAGCAGTTCACAAGTGCCGGTCGGCCGACTCCTGAGATTTTCGTGTTCGAATTTCAGATCCGAAGTCTTCATTAAACGCTAAGTACCCCGTTGGGGAAACTTTTTTCTTGCTCCAGACCGATGTCAGAAAAAGTTAATAATTGTATTTCTTGTGGGAAGCAAATACCTCATAAGGACTTTCATTCCTACTGTATTCCTTGCCTAGGCCCAGACCACGATGTTGCTAATTGTAGGTTCTGTGCTAGATTTAACCAACGCACTATTAAGCGCCGGTACGATTTTGCATTTCACTATTTTGGCAGAAGATTTAATTACACAATGTCGTCGGATAGCCATCCAACTACCGCAATTCACAAGAAACGCAAGGAAAAAGAAAAGGACAAGCATCCGAGGTCCAAAAACTGACCAGGCTTCTTCTAAGCCAGTCGCCGGTTCGCAGGTTCTCAGTGAGGTGCTTTCGCAGCCCCTGACATCTGCTACGTCAGAGCCGCAGGCCGCTACCGATTCCCACGTGGAGCCGACTAGGCCGCTGGAAACTCAAGGTATTGGAACCTCGGAAACTATTCCCTCAGATGGGTCTGGAGCCGCTGAGCAGGCATCGGCTTCTGAGGGTGTTTTCAGGCCAACACAATTATATGTAAAAACGACTACAGCTTCAAAGGCAAAGACTAAAGCACCTTTAAAGACAAAGAAACAAGTACAGCAGCCACATGGAAAAGCCTCCATGCCTAAAAAACAGATGCTCAAAATGGCCGAAGACCTAATTACTTTGATCATGGGTTCCCATCCCCCTCCTGATAAGAGGCCTAGGCAAGAGACATAATATGAATCTTAAGATCAGGTTTCCATTTCATCTGATTCCTCTTCTGATTAGGAATACTCTCTTCCTCCCTATGAGGATTCTGATGCTGAATAATCTATCCCTTCAACCTCTCCTCTTGAGGATTATTCTTTTGGGGAAACTCTGCATACCATGAGGGAGCATTTTCACTGGGAGAGCCAAGATTATTCAGAATCTAAGAAAAGGCTCAGAGACTTCCTTTTACTGCCTCAGCACAAGCCCCTTGCTGTTCTTCCTGTATTAGACATTGTAGATTATGTTTTTTCAGAGTCCAGTCTGACTCCTTGCCTCCAGCTCCTGTTAAGCCAGACAGATACTACAGGGTTCCTGATTCACATAAATTTCTTTTCAAAAACCCTGCTGCTGACCCAGAAACTAGCTCTCAGGGTCCCAAAGGGGTCAAGGCTTCCACTGCAAAAAAACCTATCCCTTCTGACAGGGATTCTAGGGCACTGGACAGATGGGGAAAAAAGATTTACACTTCTGCTACCTTGGCTGTAAGGGCTTTAAATTGTCAGTTTCATATGCTTAAATGTAAGCAATATATTATGTCACTGCTTAAACAGAAAATGTTGATAAATTCTGAATGTGCAGAAAACAAAGAAATGCAGGATTTATTGCATGCAGCTGAACAAGTTGGAAAGCATATGTTGCAATGTGGTTTTGATACTCTAGAGGCCTCCTGCAGGGCCGCTGTTACAGGTTCTGTCATCAGGAGGCATGCTTGGTTAAAGGAACAGAATCTGCCTGATCATGTTAAAGCAAAATTATTAGATGCTCCATTGCAGCATGATACCTTGTTTGGTGTTAAAGCAGAGGAGGTGTTGAAGAAAATGGAGGACAAAGCAAAATCTATGCAAACAGTCAAGGATTTCTTACAGGTACAGCCTCCAAGATTTAGCAGACACTGGCCTACAGAGAATTGGTCCTTTCCAGTGTCAGACAGGCCACAAAGGGGTAGATACAGACACCCTAGAGGCAGGTCCCAACCCCAAGGCACATACAGGCCTAAACAATGGGATGCTTCTACCTCCAAAAGCAGAGAAGACAAATCACAGCCATACAGGAAACAGTCCCAATGACTTCCCCCTGTCTGCGCCAAGCCCTTATCTTCTGGCAACACTTTGAGGGAAAACTAGCACTTTTTCAACAAAATTGGCACATACTAACCCAGGACAAATGGGTCTTGAACATAGTGTCACAAGGCTACAAGTTTCGCTTTCGTACCCTGCCAAGGGCACACGGTTTGCCAGACCTGCCAGAAAATCAATGGGCAGAGGCACAAAAGCAAATTTCATCCCTCATGGACATGAGGGCCATTCAGCAAGTACCAGAGCAAGAGCAGGGACAATGATTTTACTCAAGACTGGACGATAATTATAGAATGTACCTTAATACCACACTACAGTTACAGAAGAAGAAGAAGAAAAGGAACAAGTGAAGTGCCCCAGTCCAAACAGGATACTTTTGCGCCGGAGCCCGCTCGGCGGTTAGTAGTCAGTGAGGCGCCCGCCTCCCAGCCGCCAGTCCCACTTCAGAACCGATATGGTCACACGACCTCACATGGTGAGCCAACCAGGGAATTTGTCTTTGTGCTGCGGGACCCGGACGGACGCTCCTTCTCAGCACAGGCCTTCCTCCCCTGATTCCATGCCGCATCGCTCCTGATGAGCCTCTTGTGGATGATGCCTTCTCTGATTCCGCCTGAAACCTGATTCCATGCCGCCTTGCTTGTTTCCCTGATATTCATTCCCCTCAATTCTTATTCAAGAATCAATTTGCTGATCCTGAAACTTCTGCACAGGGTTTATTCTCCCTCTAGGTTGCTCATCCCCTGCTAATTCCTATCCCTCAGAAATCTTTCAATTGGGTTGAAAAGGTTTATACTTCAGCTACCCTTTTTGCTCTGGACTACTCTTTTATCTTTTTTACATGTTGGAGTGTTCACTTCAGTTTCTTTTATCTGTTTTAAACAAAGGTTTTCTACCTTTCCTGCATGTGCTGAGGACAAGGAATTACAGGATGTGTTGCATGCTACTGAACAAGTTAGCAACAAGTTAGCACAATTGTGTTTTTGATGCCTTTTCAGGAGCTTTAGAGCTTTCTGCTCTGGTACTGTTATCAGGAGACATGCTTGGCTTATAGGACTGTTCAGTTGAGCATGATTTGGCTTTACAAGGCTAGGCCCCTGAGTTATTATTAAATTGCTAGATGCCCTTTTCCAAGAGAATTAAGACTGTGGAAAGAAGAAAAAGAAAAGAAAAAAGAAGAAAGAAAAAAAGATTTCTCTCCATAATACAATCTAGATTTTACAGAGACAGGCCCCTCAATTTTTCATTTCTTTTTCCCTCCTCCCACCTGGGCAACCTCAAACAGGGCCTCAGAGAAGATCAAGCACAGGGCAGGGCTCAGGCCTCTCAGATCTAGAGACAGGACTGCTTCTTCACCTAAAAGGGGAGAAGACAGAACCCAAAAGCAAACTCAATGACTCCTCTTCCTGATGCCCCTCTCCTCCTTTCCCTCCTGCTTCCCTGATGAAAACTTTCTCTTAAAACCTAGGACAAATACTTGTTACCCGAAGGGAAATATGTTAGGCGTGATTTTGAAGATTCTGAGATTTTTCCTCTTCGCTGCGCGCCTTCCCTTCTGGCCATCATCTGCTGCCAATCAGTGGAACAGGACAGAGGCCAAGTGGGCGCTTTGTTAGCCGCTTTGCCAGCACATAGAACACGTTCCACAAGAGGTGGGGAAAGGTTTTTTTTTAGACTTTCTTTTTTCCCAAGAAAACAAAACAAAATTTCCTGGACCCTCCTCTCCTTCCCTCTCAAAAACACCTTTTTTGGAAATTCAAAAAAATGCTTACACTTCAACAACTTCCAACTTTGCAAACTTCTCACAAGATACTTGATGGGTACATTTGACTTACTTAGGAACTACTTACATATCCCATAAGGCAACAATGCAGAAAGTAATTCAGATTCAAGGCAGGCTCGAGACACTTCCAATTCTCCTCTGCTTATTCTCCTTATCATCTCGCCCAGAGTTTTTACCAAATGCCTGGCTCCAGTAGTACACTGCAGACTTTTCAGGGGTCAGGATTTACCCCCCATCTGGACTCTCTGTTCAATTCAGGCACACAACAAAGACCTTCTACTTTCAACACTGCATTTTGTTCAACGTCTTCTCTTACTACTGGGAGGGTCTTCATTTTTTTAAAATTCAAAATTATGCTTGCATTTTTTTCAATTGTGATCCTCCCATTTTTTCCCATCCCACCAGTTGGTCATCAGAGAGGAGGAGAGGAGAGAGAGAAGAGAACCTCCTAGAACCTCTCCTCCCTCTCCTTGGGATCTCAAATGTCTTGGAAAAGCTGACTTTTGCCTTTTTGAGCCCTGCCTCTAATGGACATTAAGTTCTTATCCCCCAGGATTTTTGGCATTCATTGAAATCACGCTATACTTTATTTTGCAAACAAAACAAGAAAAAAAGAAATCAGCTCAATCTCTTTTATTTTTTGCTTCTTTTTTAAAGTGGTTATATTTCTAAGCATTTCTTTTCAAACTATTTCCAAATGGATTGCTCATGGAATAAGATATTGTTACTAGAATGGAAAAACCGATTCAGACTCATTCTGGAAAATAAGAGCAGCTGCAGCAGCAGCTCAGCAGCTCTCAGAGTTCCTACCATGACATTCATTCAAGGGCTGCCTGCCTGCTGCTCTGTGCATTTCTTTTTCCAAGCACTATAACCCTTTGTACTCTAAGTTCAGTTAAGGCTTTGCTGCTGTCTTGCAGGGTCCTTTTTAGCGGCTCCTTCTACTTCATAACCTCCTTTTCTTGGTGCCCAGAAAGGAAAATGCCTGGAGACCAATACTGGACCTATCTATTCTAAACACATATCTGGATATTCCAAAATTCAAAATGTTGACTCTGCAGCAGCTTCTGCCCATGCTGGGCAAGAAGACTTGGCTTGTGACTTTAGACCTAAAAGAGGCATACCTGCATGTCCCAGTCAGACAGTCATGCAGAAGATACCTCAGGTTCATAGCTGGCTCAATGCACTACCAATTCTCTGCAACTGCCCTTTGGCGTATCTACTGCACCCAGGGTCTTCACAAAATGCCTGGCTCCAGTAATTGCATTTTGCAGACAGAGGAATACAAATATATCCTTACTTGGACGGCTGCCTAATTCAAGCAGAGAACAAGGACATTCTACTACAGCATCTGGTGTTTGTAAAAAGATTACTAGAATGCCTTGGATACACGGTAAACTAAAAGAAATCTAAACTTGTACCCTCGCAAGAGATAATATTCCTGGGTGCAAGCTTAAATACAACTGCCCAGATGGCTCATCTCAAACAAAGGCAACTGACTACTTATTTCAAACTGTTGGCAACAAAGGCCCAGTTATCTACAAGAAAAATCCTGCAGGCTTTGGGCTTCATGGCATCCTGCATTCTGCTAATTCCATATGCATCCTGCATTCTGCTAATTCCATATGCAAGACTGCATATGAGGAAACTTCAATGGTATCTAAAAAGTATTTGGACTCAACATTGTCACAGCCTGGAAACAATAATTACCCTAATTCCCTGCCTGCAACAGGAGTTTCGATGGTGGTCAAAGGCCTGTCATCACAACAAGGGACCACCATTCACTTTACCCACAGCCAGGCAAACATTAACAACAGATGCATCAGATTATGCCTGGGGAGCCCACATGGCAGGAAGATGTATTCAGGGCACATGATCCGCAAGCCAAATGCATCTACATATCAATCAAAAAGAGATGCTAACTGTTCAGAATGCCCCGACAGCCTTCAAGGACCAACTTCATCCAGGACAACTGCTGATAAAAACGGACAATACCACAGTCATATGTGGTACATAAACAAGCAGGGAGGCACTAATTCCTATCCCCTTTGCAAACTAGCCATGACTTTGTGGGACACAGCATTGACTTATCAAGTACAGCTGCAGGCACAATTCCTGCCAGGAAAGATAAATACTCTGGCAGACGAACTAAGCAGAAACCTCATGGATCCCCACAAGTGGAAATTGGATCCACAAATATTCAACATAAAAACAAGGAAATGGGGATGCTCGGACATAGATCTATTTGCCTCCCCTTACAACTGCCAACTACAGAGATTCTGCATAAGGACTTATCACAAGCAAGCATGGAAAGTGGATGCTCTGTCTTTCAGCTGGAAAAACTTAACAGTATATGCCTTTCCTCCACTGCCCCTACTCCCCAAGTTACTCCTAAAGGTCAGACAAGAGAAGCCAAAAATTATACTGATTGCCCCAGACTGGCCCCGCCAGCACTGGTACCCAATCCTAAGGAACCTGTCTCAATGCCCAGCCTGGACATTACCTCAAATTCCTCACTTACTGCCCAACAAAGCAGTCAGATCCTGCACAGCCAACTCAAGACCTTAAATCTGGCAGCATGGCAGATAATGTAGTCATTCAAAACACCCCTCTTTCTAAAGCGGTGATGGATGTTATTTTGGAGGCCAGGAAGCCGAGTACCAGAAAATCTTATGCTGAAAAATGGAAGAGATTCTGTGCTTGGAACCAGGCACAAGGAATTGACACGATTATACCAAATATTCCTCAGATTTTGCAATACTTAACTGAGATGCTGGACAAAGGCCTATCCTTTTCATCAATTAAGATTCATGCCTCTGCCATTTCAGCTCATTACAATACAGAGCCGCCTGTTTTTTCTCATCCTTTACTAAGGCAGTACCTCAGAGGAGCCAAAAACTTGAGGCCTCCAAGGAGATCACCAATACCTGCATGGGACCTCAATTATGTCTTGGAAAAACTCACCCTGCCTCCTTTTGAACTAGCCGCTACAGCTGATATAAAATTTTTATCTTGGGAAAACAGCTCTGCTCCTAGCAATAACCTCTGCAAGATGAGTCTCAGAGCTACAGGCACTCATGGCTGTGGAACCTTTTATAATTTTCCATCCTGATAGGGTTTCTCTGAGGACATACCCGACATTTATGCCTAAGGTAGTGTCCAGTGTGGCCCTTAACCAAACTGTTCACTTGCCTACCTTTTATCCAAACCCACAGAATAAGGGTGAGAGACTTCTGCATTCTTTGGACATACACAGACAGCTGCGCTTCTACCTGGACAGACCAAAGGTTTCAGAAAGACTGAGCAATTACTAGTGGCATATGCTGCAGGATTACAAGGAAAGGCTAACTCAGAGCAGACTATTTCAAAGTGGATAGGCCACTGCATTTGTTTCTGCTATTCACAAAATGGCAAATCAGTGCCTAAGGCCATTAGGCCACATTCAACCAGAGCAGCAGCCACTTCAGCAGCCTTCCTCAGAGGAGTACCAACCAAAGACAGTTTAGAGGCTGCAACCTGGAGCTCCGTGCACACTTTTACAAAGCACTATCACTTACCACTCTCCTCTGAATCCAGGGCAGGCTTTGCCACTGCAGTTCTGCAGGGCCTCATAGCTGCTCCTAAGCCTATTTAGATCCAATCTCCCAGCCTTAGCTTTGGGATTCAACCCAATTGTAATGACTGCAACAGTGGAACATGGTGAACATAGTACAGTTGTGTACCTACCATAAATGTAGATGTTCGAGTGTATTCACTGTTGGAGTTCAGGTTACCCACCCACCATCCCCCTTATCTTTGTTGGAACTTATCTGTACTTCTCTATTCTATACACCCTATGTGGTGTATTTGCTGGTAGAGGAAAGAATAATTTACTTTGGTGCATGTATGCTTTATTGACATATTTTTAGCCTACCCTTTTGGGGGCACCTGACATCTGGGGCAAGAAAAACTGAAGAAAATCGCATCGGCTGCATCTTTTATACCCCTGGCGCACTGACGTCAGGGAGGAGGCGACAGCAACTGACGCTGGACCTAGACTTTGGAATTAAGGCCGACTGTGGGTAGCCTGCCAGCAGGATAACCCAGTTGTAATGACTGCAACAATGAATGCACTCGAACATCTACATTTATGGTAGGTACACAACTGTACTTTCTTAGTTGCATTTAAAGCTGTACATACTACATTTGCACTTGTAGCATCCCCATTAAAATCTCCTGTTTAGATCATGTTTCTTTCGCCCTTTTTTCAAAACCGTATATTAACAACTGAAAAAATTAATTGTAATATGGTTTGTGTTGTGTACCGAATTTATCTACCAACTCTTGAGTTTAATTCCTCAGTTAAGTTTTTGGGGATATCCCCTCTCCCTAAACATATCCTTTGCTGTTTCTGTGGTGGTGGCAATTGTATGCACACTATTTATTTGGTAATTCTTCAAGGCCAATGTTTTCAATCCTTGGAGAAATCCCAGAAAGTGATGGCTGTCTCTTCTGGTTTAGGATAGCATTCATCTTCCAGGCTCACATGCACTACTGCATGATGCATCGTTCAGTTTTGATGGCTGCCTGGGACTTTGTGATGCTGTTTATGTGCTTGAGGAGCCTGGTGTTTTTATGGATTCAGATGTCGCTGGCTGCAGATACTCCAAGCACTCACAATACATTTCTTGGATCCAGTCCTGTGTTGCAGGGCCCTGAACTGTGGGCAGTGGCTAGTAACATCCAGACAAGCCTCCCATTCTTACAGCTGTAGCGAAGCTTACTTTGGACCCTTCATATTTCAAGAGTTATAGTTTCCCTAGTGTAGGTGTTGTATATCAACAGCTTGAAGCTTTAAGCAGTTTTCTTCTGTCTAATCTTCTGCAACTAAACTTCCTCCAACTTCTTCTCATGTACTTACTGTACATTTCACCCCTGGCTAACCTCTCTCCTATTCTTCTTCCTTCTTTCTCTACCATTCTCGCTACTCACCATTCCCCTCTTCTGCCCTCTAGTCCTGTCCCTTCTACTGTACTCTCCAGTTGTATTTCCATTTCTCACTACTTACTCTAATTGCATTCTGTTTCACTTTGTCCGTACTTTGCATAACCTTCACATTGCTTAATTATTGGAGCATACATATTTTCCCTAATTAGGATTTACTTTATTTTCTAATCGTAATCTAATCAGTGAGTCCTACTTTTATTTTAAGCATTTACTCCATGCTGCCCAATTTACTTTATGAAATGTATAATTCTTATGTTGTAAGTAACTTGTGTTTTTCTCTAAACATTGTATAATTGTCTGTGGAGCTTTTCTTTTGTAGCCTGCTCTGAAAATGGGCTTTTCACGCAGTCAGACTATCCCTGTAAACAAATGTTAAGTAAAAAAAAAAAAAAAAGCCTTCTTTTGATGAGTGATATATTTGTAGTAGCTCTCTTGTTATCCTTTCTTAACCAGCAGATACTTTTTAAATCTCTGTTTAGCTAAAGTGATTGCTGCTTTCAGTTCCCTAGTTGTAGAGTTTAGCCTCCTTTTTTTATGTTAGTCCTGTGTCTTTTGTGTATGTTATAGCTCTGTTTTTTCACCCTAAGTCTTATAAGGTAATGATTTGACCAGTGGGGTAAAACGGTCTTGAAGTAGCAATTTCTTTCTGATGACCAAGTTCATTTAGTGTAGTAGTGAAGTGGTCCATGGTCAGAGTTATCCAGTGGCTGTAATACTTCAGTGTGTGTCACAGTGCCAGGGCTGTCTGTGAAGTAATTAACCCAGTTAGTTTGGGGTTAATTAAAGTCAGCTGGTACAGTCACAGGATTTACCTGCAACTGAATGAACAGATACTATAGAAGAAGATTTTGCTCCATATTTGTACTCCGCTTTTCATACCATGTAGTAAGTTTGATTATAAGGAAACTACCAATATTATGAAAATCAATAACTGTGGTTTCAGTGTCAGGTTTTGACAAAACTAACTGACGAAGAATACTGTTATTCCAATAGTATTCAGATTTAGTTTGTTATAGTCATTTGTGACATATACCAAGGAATTTATAACTATATAATTTTGTACTGAGTTTGTCAGTTGTTTGACTCATACTCCTGACATTCTTGTAATAAACTGTCATAAGCTGATCAAGTCCAGCTTTTCTGGGCAATTACATAGTAAATAATTGTGTTATTTCTTAAAAAAAATTCTTTATAGATAATTTTTGCAAAAATAGTTTACCATCATTATAGCTGATGTACATTCTTTTTGATGCAAAAGAGGAGCTGTAAACTCTTTCTTCAAAGTTGGTTATTTGCAAAATATTGCTGAGGCAGTCCAAAGCCAGTTATTAAAGTACTTGGCCAGGGATGAAGCTGTTTGGCCCTAGACTGTGACAGGGTCATTATTTGTTATGCAGTCCACAGCAAAGTGTAAATGTTTTCCAGCTTGTAGTCTTGCTTCTGAAGTAACTACAAGTCTTGTTAGTGGAGCAGACTACATTTCGTGGTATGCATTGCATCTCTCTGATGTGGTGTGTGTGTGAGTGGTTGCTGATGTGTACAGTTATACAAAATAACTGGGGGATAGTCTGCCTTAGCCAGTATGAGAACATGCTAATAGGCACAAGCAAAAACACAAATACTGGGGTGTGAGGTAATGTCTTATCATTAAGACGTATGACAGGATGATGTTCATCGTGTTACACTGCTGCAGTCATCACACTTGGATTATCCTGCCGTCAGGCGGTCCCACAGTTGGCCAGAGTTCCAAAGTCTTAGTCTGGCGTCGGTTGCTGTCGCTTCTTCCCTGACGTCAGTGCTCCAAGGGTATATAAGATGCATCCGACACCATTTTCTTCAGTCTTTCTTGCCGCACGGTGCCCGAAGCAAAAGCAGTTCGCAAGTGCCGGTCGGCCGACTCCTGAGAGTTTCGAAGTTGAATTTCAGGTCCGAAGTCTTCAATAAAGCTAAGTACCCTGTTGGGAAAACTTTTTTCTTGCCTCAGACCGATGTCAGAAAAAGTTAATAATTGTATTTCTTGTGGGAAGCAAATACCTCATAAGGACTTCCACTCTTACTGTATTCCATGCCTAGGCCCTGACCACGACGTCACTAGTTGTCGGTTTTGTGCTAGATTTAACAAACACACTCTGAAACGACGTTTTGATTTTGCTTTGCACTACTTTGGCCGAAGGTTCAATTATACAATGCCGTCGGAACAACCGACGACCGCAACTCTTAAAAATCGCAAAGACAAGGATAAAGACAGGCATCCGAGCTCCAAAACCGACGACGAAGCCTAGGCCAGTCGCCAGTTCACCAGTTCTCAGTGAGGTGCTTTCACAGCTCCTGACACCCACTACCTCAGAGCCACAGGCCGCCTCCTGACTCCCACGTGGAGACAACTAGGCCTCTGGAAACTCAAGGTATTGGGCCTACGGAAACTAATCCCTCAGATGGGTCCGGAGCCGCTGAACAGGCATCGGCTTCTGAGGGTGTTTTCAGACCTTCACAACTTACCATTAAAACAACAGCCAAGATAAAAACACCATTAAAGACAAAGAAGCAAGTACAGCATTCTCCTGGACAGTCCTCCTTGCCTAAGAAACAGATTCTTAAAATGGCCGAATACCTCATTACTCTAATCAGGGGTTCCCATCCCCCTCCTGAGAAAAGGCCTAGGCAGGATACAGACTATGATTCCTCTGACCAGGTTTCCATTTCTTCTGATTCCTCTTCAGACCAGGGATACTCTGTACCCCCCTATGAGGACTCTGATGCTGAAGAATCTATCCCTTCAGCCTCTCCTCCTGAGGATTACTCTTTTGGGGAAACTTTACATACCATGAGGGAGCATTTCCATTGGGAAAGTCAGGATTATTCAGAATCCAAGAAAAGACTCAGGGACTTCCTTTTGTTGCCTCAGCACAGGCCCCTGGCTATTCCGCCTGTGTTACATATTGTGGATGATGTGTTCTCTGAATCCAGCTTATCTCCTGATTCTTTGCCCCTTGCACCAGCCAAGCCAGATAGGTATTATAGAGTCACTGACTCACACAAGTTTCTGTATAAAAACCCTTCTGCTGACCCAGAAACCATTTCCCAGTGTCCCAAAGGGGTTAAGGCTTCCATTGCAAAAAATCCAGTCCCCTCTGACAGGGATTCTAGAGCATTGGATAGATGGAGGAAGAAAGTTTACACTTCTGCAACTTTGGCAGTAAGGGCTTTAAATTGCTAGTTTCACATGCTTAAGTACCAACAATATTTAATGGCTCAGTTAAAACAGAAAATGCTTGCAAGCTCAGAAGCTCCTGACTATAAAGAAATGCAGGATTTATTGCATGCAGTTAAACAGGTGGGAAAACATACTGTGCAATGTGGTTTTGATTCTTTAGAGGCCTCTTGTAGAGCTGCAGTTACAGGTTCTGTGATTCGAAGATATGCTTGGTTAAAAGAACAGAGTTTACCTGATCATGTTAAGGCAAAATTATTGGATGCTCCTTTACAGCGTAATACCTTGTTTGGCGTTAAGGCAGAAGAGGTGTTAAAGAGAATGGAGGATAAAGCTAAATCTATGCAAACAGTCAAAGATTTCTTACAGGTACTGCCACCTCGAGTTAGCTGAAATTGGCCTACAAAGAATTGGTCCTTTCCAGTGTCAGACAGGCCACAAAGAGGCAGATACAGACGCCCAAGAGGCAGATCTCAACCCCAAGGGTCTAACAGACAATGACAGTGGGGTACCTCAACCCCAAAAGGAGGTGAGGACAGGTCTCAACTTTACAGGAAACAGTCCCAATGACTTCCCCCTTCGTATGCCAAGCACTTCCCTTCTGGTAGCCCCCTTAGGGGGAAAACTAGCACTTTTTTTCTCAAAATTGGCAAACAATCACCCAAGACAAATGGGTTCTCAATATTGTATCTCAAGGTTACAGGTTCCACTTTCACACTTTACCAAGGCTAAAAGGAATGCCAAACCTGCCACAAAATCAATGGGCAGAGGCTCAAAAAAATAATTTCAGCCCTAATGGACATGAGAGCTATTCAAAAAGTACCACAGCAGGAACAAGGACAAGGATTTTACTCATGACTCTTCCTGGTCCCCAGAAAGGATAAAGCCTGGAGACCCATACTAGACCTTTCAACTCTAAATACTTACCTGGATGTTCCGACATTCAAAATGTTGACACTTCAGCAGCTTCTTCCCATGCTGGGCAAGAAGGCTTGGCTTGTTACTTTGGACCTCAAAGAGGCATACCTGCGTGTCCCTATCAGACAAGATTGCAGAAGATACCTCAGATTCAAAGCTGGTACAATACACTACCAATTCTCTGCACTGCCCTTTGGCTTATCTACTATGCCCAGGGTCTTTACAAAGTGCCTGGCACCAGTAATTGCATTCTGCAGACAAAAAGGAATTCAAATATATCCATACCTGGACGACTGCCTCATTCAAGCAGAGAGAAAGGGCATTCTTCTAAAGCGTCTGGCATTTGTAAAAAGGTTGCTAATTTCTCTAGGGTACACAGTAAACGAAAAGTCAAAACTAGTGCCCTCACAACAGATAATATTCCTGAGTGCCAGCTTAAATACAATGGCCCAGGTGGCTTATCTCACGCCAGACAAACAAGGACAACTGACTCAATATTTTCAATTACTGGCAAAAAAGTCCCATCTCCCTGCAAGAAAAATTCTGCAGGCTCTGGGATTCATGGCATCCTGCATACTACTAATACCATATGCCAGACTGCATATGAGGAAATTGCAATGGTACATGAAAAGTGTTTGGACTCAACACTCTCACAGTTTAGAAGCAATAATACCAATAATTCCCTGCCTACAACAGGAATTTCGATGGTGGGCACAGGCATGTCACCTCAACAAGGGTCAGCCTTTCACTCTACCCACAGTCAGACAGACTCTAACAACAGATGCATCGGATTACGCCTGGGGAGCACACATGGCAGGAAAATGTATTCAGGGCAAGGAGACCACAGACCAAATGCATGTTCACATCATTCAAAAAGAGATGTTGGCTGTTCAAAATGCCCTAACAGCTTTCAAGGACCTTCTGCATCCAGGACAATTATTATTAAAGACAGACAACACCACAGTAATGTGGTACATAAACAAGCAAGGGGGCTTTCATTCTTATCCCCTATGCAGGCAAGCCATGACCTTGTGGAACACAGCTCTAACTTATCAAGTGCATTTGCAAGCACAATTCCTGCCAGGAAAGAAAAATACTCTGGCAGACGATCTAAGCAGAAATGTCATGGATCCTCACGAATGGAAATTGAATCCACAAATCTTCAGCATGGTAACGCAAAAATGGGGATGCCCAGACATAGATCTCTTTGGCTCCCCAATGAATTGCCAACTACAAAAATTCTGCACAAGGACTTACCACACACAAGCATGGAAAGTGGATGTTCTTTCATTCAGCTGGAAAAGCCTAAAAGTTTATGCCTTCCCACCACTGCCTCTCCTTTCAAAGGTACTCCTAAAAGCCAGACAAGTAAAACCACACATGATCCTGATTTCTCCAGACTGGCTACGCCAGCACTGGTACCCAATCTTAAAGAACTTAGCTCAAGGCCCACCATGGATTTTGCCTCAAATTTCACACCTTCTGACTCAGATCCTGCACGGTCAGCTCAAAACCCTAAACCTGGCTGCATGGCAGATTCATTAGTCAAACAGGCAATACCTCTCACTAAAGCTGTTATGGATGTCATTTTGGAGGCCAGGAGGCCTAGCACCAGGAAATCTTACTCAGAAAAATGGAAGAGATTCTGTGCCTGGAACCAGGCTCAAAGCCTTGACCCTGTTGTCCCAAACATTCTTCAGATTTTACAATACTTAACTGAGATGCTGGACAAAGGCCTATCCTTCTCATCAATTAAGATCCACGCCTCTGCCATTTCAGCAAATTACAACACGGACCCTCCTTTATTCTCTCATCCCTTGCTAAAGCAGTACCTCAGAGGGGCTAAAAACATAAGACCACCCCAGAGAGCACCACCACCAACTTGGGACCTCAATTTTGTTTTGGAAAAACTGACCCTGCCACCTTTTGAGCCAGCCAATACAGCTGATCTAAAACTTTTATCATGGAAAACAGCTCTGCTCCTGGCAGTAACCTCAGCACGAAGAGTCTCAGAGCTACATGAATTAATGGCAGTGGAACCTTTTATAGTTTTTCATCAGGACAGAGTTTCTTTAAGGACAAATCCTACCTTTATGCCAAAGGTGGTATCTAGTGTGGCTCTTAACCAAACCATCCATTTGCCAACTTTTTATCCAAACCCCCAGAATAAAGGGGAGAAACTTCTACACTCTTTGGACATACACAGGCAGCTACGCTTCTACTTGGACAAAACAAAAGCTTTCAGGAAAACTGAGCAACTGTTTGTAGCATATGCTGCAGGATCACAGGGCAAGGCTATCTCAAAGCAGACTGTCTCCAAATGGATAGGACTCTGTATTCGTTACTGCTACACACAGCATGGAAAATCAGTCCCTGATAACATTATGCCACATTCTACCAGAGCAACAGCCACTTCAACAGCCTTTCTCAGAGGAGTACCAACCAAGGAAATTTTGGAGGCTGCAACTTGGAGTTCAGTGCACACCTTTACCAAGCATTACCACTTGCCTCTTTACTGTAAATCCAGAGCAGGATTTGCCACTGCAGTTCTGCAGGGCCTCATAGCCACTCCTAACGCTTTATAAACCAGCCACCCAACCTTAGCTTTAGGATTCTGCCCAAGTGTGATGACTGCAGCAGTGTAACACAATGAACATAGTACAGTTTTGTACCTACCATAAATGTAGATGTTCGAGTGTTCACACTGCTTCAGTCCAGGTTACCCTCCCTGCATCCCCTCTGTCCTAGCTGGACTTATCTATACCTTTCTATCCTATACAACCTTTGTGGTGTATTTGCTTGTATCTGAAGGTATTGTTTTTATTTTTTATATATGTTTTATTAGAAATATGTATTGCCTACCTACGTGGGGGCACCTGACATCTGGGGCAAAAAAAACGGAAGAAAATGGCGTTGGATGCATCTTGTATACCCCTGGCGCACTGACGTCAGGGAAGAAGCAACAGCAACCGACACCGGACCAAGACTTTGGAACTCTGGCCGACTGCGGGACCGCCTGACGGCAGGATAACCCAAGTGTGATGACTGCAGCAGTGTGAACACTCGAACATCTACATTTGTGGTAGGTACAAAACTGTACTTTATGCATTCAGCAGTATGGTAGAGAAATACTTGGTACAGTTGCACGTCAGCGCAATATAATCCAAGAGAAGTGAAACATGAGATGTTTAAGTGGAAGGCATTAGAGGTGGATATAAATATTATTTCACTTGACTAAAAGAAGAAAAAGAATAACATGAACAGTTTGACCGGTAAGTGTACTGCAGGGATACCATAGTTTCAGACTTGCTAACAAAATGTGAAAGAAGGAAAAACAGGAACTTAAAGATAGAAGATGGTTGGACTGGATTGAGGAGTGCTTTTGTGACAAGAATGTATTACTGAAAGCTGGTCAACTTGTAGGGGTTTTGCATGTGCTCCCCATCAATGTGGACTTTAAGGCCGTCAGATTTCCTTTCACTTGCCAAACATGGTACTCAGTAGCTAGTCTAAACTATCCCTGCATGTAATCTTTACGTTTGATCTTCTGGCCTGGGATATAGCTCAAAATAATTTGCAAGCATTAATGTTATTATCCAGTTTAGCAAATAATTAAAAATAAACTTTCAAAAATGGTTATAAGTGGTGTGATATGTGAGCAGTGTCATTTCTGAGGAGATGCCTAAGATGTGTTGTTGTTGTTATTGCTGCTGTTGAGTATTCTGAGAATATTCAACAGTTTTGTTTGTTTTATTTTTGTGGAAACACTAATTGCATTTCAAAGCTGTTGCAGGAAGTGATGGAAGCCCATGATGGAAAAAAGGGTAATACAAGATGAAAATGTATAATGGAGTTTAAAAAATTGTGTCCTCTTTGCCCCCAACCCCTAATCTCATTACAGCCATCAAGCCCATCCTGACTTCAGTTGTTTGCTGAACATTCCCTGGTATTTAAGGACATTGGGCATAGGAGAAAGAGTTGTGGACTGTGAAAGAGGGTAAAGATCTTTCAGACCCAGCTTCATATAGACCTTTTTCAATTTTAAATGATGATGATATATTTTTTTGTCTGTACTGGCTTGGAGAATCGCACAGATGTTGCTAAAATTCATGTGTTATTGATCAGTGTGGTTTTTTGGAGGGGAAGCAAACATTTGACAATATTAATAAGACAATGATTATCCACAGGGAAGCAGAATGTAAGAAAATGCTGCGGCATTGATGAGTCTTGATGTAGAAAAAGCATATATTCAACTGGTTTTATGAGTAGGGCAATGGTCAGCCACTAAATAATATCTGGTAATGAAGTAGTGTATAAACAAATGGGTGTATAGTATATCTAGCTATTTTTAATTTATTCTGTGGCTTTGTCTGAATTGATTCCTATATAGATTTAAGTCACATTTGTAATATGTATTATTTGCAGAAGAACTTCTGGAAAAGTTGGAAATCTATGAGGAACAGCAGAGAAAAATACAAGCAGATCTCGAACAAGTTACAAAAAGAGCGGCATCACAGGTAAATAATTTTGCATCTTAGTTTTAAGTGTAAGCATTCACCACTAGGACATTAAATGACATAGCAGCTGAAGAATGAAAATGTTGTTGAATTTCTGAAATGGACAGTACCAGTAATATCTTTACATTATTTTTGGGGATTAAAAGTCAGAGTCTACATACGGAGGATACAGAAATTGTATTCCTCATGTTGGCCAAAGGCATTTGAAGGCACTGCTTCCCTTGTGGCATATTTGGGGTATTATTCCAGTCCCCTGCTCTACCTTGAGAAAGTTTTATAGTCACTTTTTGGAGTTCTACAGCTTATTTCTCACAAAATTCTCCTAAGCTCCAGAATAGTTGTTTTAAGTGGAATGTACATGTGGTCCAGCATAATCATCTTCCCCTTCCAGTAACCATTAGTACAATAAATCGTTTTTCGTTCTTTCTGCTTGTATCACTGTGTGAGCCTTATTATTTGTGCCTGATATGTCTGCTCTGGAACAGCTTTCTTGTCAAATTCACATGCTCAGTTATACCCAAATATGTCTCTTGAAACATTGCTACTTACACCCCACACTTAATATAATTAAAAGCTTTTTTTTTGCATTTTACCTGTACCTGTGAGGCCATTTGCATTCCCTGTTAATGTCCACAAAGCCTCCATCCATCCACAACCATTGTGATAAAAAGCTATTACTCCCAGATATTAGACTTGACAGAGCTTTCAAATGTGATATTGCAGCTTCCATGCTAATGGTTGGCAGGTTAGTCACATCAGTAAAAATACTCAAGAAACCAAAAACTAACTGTATTTTCAAAATAAAAATCCCCTCCTAACTTGCAGCAAAAAAAAATATACATATATATATATATATATATATATATCTCGATACACTTTTTAAACAGGAAGTCTACACTTGAAAAAACATAAATTTTGCCATGCTAATGTGCACATTACAGCTTGCATTCCCATTTACATTTATTGCTGTTATTTCTATCCCCTCTCAGTGGTGTGAAAAACAACTTGTATGCTTTCAGTAAATATTAACTTTAAGCCTCAAGAAAAACTGCACTGGCTACCATAAAAAATAAACTGTGCACTGCTGTCTTTAATGCTTTAAAGTACTAAGGCTGCTGAGGAAGCAACTAATTTTATGACCACTCCCTTCCCACAGTTTCAAACTTCTGTTATTTTTACTGAATGGCTTGCTAATGTCCCTTGAAAAATTAGTTACATTTTACCTCACTGATTTCACATACACCACACTGTTTCACTGAACTGCTAGTCAATGTCAGTATCCCTTGTAAATTTAATTACATTACCTTTTGTAAAACTTGCTCAGAACACACTGTTTAGACTTCTTATACTTAACTGCCTACACCTGCACGTGCTAGATTTCAACTAAAATTAGGTGCTATTGGAAAGAAAATAGCCACAAACTTCAAAAATGCAAAAAGTTCTGTTTTCTTGATTTTCATCGCTGTCTCTTTCTGTCATGTTAAGCCTTTTCACTTATGCACAAGGGCATAGGGGCCCGTATTTATTTTAAACAAAAAGTAAAAGCCAATGAGTGATGTTATAAGTATTTAAACATATTAAGCCCATATATACTTGTACATCAAATAGGGCTTATTCATGTAATATAATAGGAGTTAATAGCTTTGTTTCCCCTCGGAGTATATTTAGAATAGTTAGTATATGAAACAAGGTACAGAAATTTGAATTTAAATTTTAAATCTAAATTTGTTAACATTTGGGAAACTAACTGGGAAATACTGCTACTATTATATTAATAACCACTCAAAAACGCCTGTATACTGAGTTTTATGTAAACGCTAAAGTTATAAGCTTTAACTGTAGCTGTTTTGTATGTATTTTACAAATCATGTACTAGAATTTTACATAACATAAGGGTTGTGAGTGTCTGACATATGAGTATATGTATACATTATTAATTTTTTATATAAAAAGGCTTTTAAAAAATTATGTTTTTAACAGTGAAGCAAGTCCGATTTTTAAAAGAGTAAGGTTCCTTTTTGGTTTTAACACATAAACATATCTTTTGGTATTTATTGAAAGTAATCAGTTGATAATTGTTAATTGGTTGATTGCATCCTATTTAAAGGAGCATGTTGTAACAATTGACTGTTTTACTTTGGTCTGAGGAAGGAGAGATAGGATTCTCTCCGAAAGTGCTTGTGGTTAATAAAAGCTCTAACGTTATAGTTTTCTTAACTTAGTTGCTTTTTCCTCCATCTTACAGTTCAACAATTGGTGCTATTGGATTATTACTTGGCTACACATTTCAAAACGCAAAAGTTCTGTTTTCTTGATTTTCATCGCTGTCTCTTTCTGTCATGTTAAGCCTTTTCACTTAAACATTTTCTATAGTGTAAGCTTAGAACTTAATGTAGATATCCACAGCTGTTAAAATGGAGAAAATTATCTTTTAATTCTGCATGGAATTTAATAAATATACCTTTACATCCCTCCAGCAACCCAAGACATATTTAAACTTGAACTTGCTTCTTTCCAGCCTTTATTATCTTGTTACTGTGTAAAACTTAGATGCATTACAACCAAAAAATTATCTCATTACTTTAATATGACTGACCTTTGCAACACTGGTAATAATCCACTACCTTGCATTTAAAATATCTGTGACTGCATGCTGTATGGTAGAGCATACAGTTTACAACAGGGATATAAAAAAGTAAAACTGTATCTGATGTTTTCTTCTGTACGTTCCTCATCGGTTAGGTATCAGATCCGACCCCGTATCTCACTAAGGCCAGTCTAGACTTGTATCCAAAGCTTAGCCTCCTCCTCTTATCTTTACTAGTCTTCTCCCCCCTCTAGTCATCTCACATCTCACTTGTTTGATACAGACGTAGCTACACTGAGCCTGAGCAGTGAAGATCAAGTGCAAATCTTTTTATGATGATTCTTGAATACCTTTCTGATTTTATATTTCTAGCCTTTAGCGTTTATCTTTCTGCTTTTACCAGCTTTTTACCTTTACAGTTGACTTTTAGAAGTTAGAGGTTTCTCTTTGTCATCCTGTGCCTTGTGCTGCTTTGACACCTTGTCTGTTATTACTTCATGTTTGTAGTGTTTTTTTCTCAGTGTTGGTTATTAGCTGCTTGAATTACTTAGTGTCCGCACTGTTTGTAGTGTTTTTTCTCATAGTGTAGGTTATTAGCTGTTAGAATTACTTAGTTTTTGTAGTGTTTTTTCTAACAGTGTAGGTTATTAGCTGTATGGTGTGTGTTTTACAACTTATTGTAGAATTGTTGTAGTGTTTGTTGTTGACTGAGATTTTTTGCAGGATGGCCAACAAACCTTCCAGCTTCAAAAAAAGCTGTTGCCAGCAGCCACAAGATTCCAAATTTGGATGCTCACACTAAATGTGTGCATCGTCTTGAAGCTGCCCACCTGGAGGAACAGTGATCCATTTCCACTACTTTTGATACTCAGGCCATTATGTAGCACAGGAACAAGCTCATCCTGAAAGGACTTCTCTCTGCCCCAATGGAAGATTCATCCCTTCCTCATCCTTCTGCTTTGGGATCTTTATCCTCTGTCAAAAAGCCTACTGACAGACCTGAGAAGGCGAGGAGTGGTAATAGTCCTAAGGATCAATCTAAAGAGGCCAGGAAGCAATGGTTCAGACTGTTCCTTTTCTTTTGCTTCTTCAGCTCTGGAGGCCAAACTTCCAAAATCTTTGGATTCAACCACCATCTCAGATCCAGTAGTTGTCAGAACCAGTACCCCCCCATTGCCATAGACTTGGTTCTCTCTGGAGCCTATTTCCCCTGACTGCATTATCCTTTCTTACAGGACAGGATCTTTCACCAGTTTTCTAGGCCCCTGTATATAACTTCATTTTTTTCTGTCAGTGTCGTCTACCAGAAGTCTACCCAAAGCTGACATGTGGAATGATGAGGATGTTCATCAGGACCCACATTAAGTTGTGGGTTCTCCTGGATCCAACCACTGTTGGACCCGTAAGCTTAATTTCTTCTCATTATTCCATTGTTGCTTCTTACCCGTTTGCCTCTTGAGTTCTGGGGTTTTGGACCTGAATTTTACCCAAGGACTGTCTGTGTTGGATCCGAAGAACTGGTCATCTTAGACTCTGATGGTTTCTGTGATTTGGCTGGTCCTGAGTAGCTCATATCTAGAAGGATCTTGGGGCTGAGGCATCTCTGACTGACCCAAGGGGGTGGGATCGACTTTGCAGTTTTCAAAGCCATCCCTTCCTCTTGAAGTCCCATCATTAAACAGCTTAGTGCCAGCTTCAGAGCATGGCTGAGCCAAATACTGGGAACAGTCTGGAGCAGAAACTGTGGCTATGATCTGAGTGGTCTTGGGTCATCCCTCTGCTTTTGTCTTCAAAGTCATAGAGAGAGCGCTCTCCCTGAGTTGATATCTCTTCCACACTCTGATCTGTCCATCCCTCACAGGATGCCCTTAGGTCCTGATCCTGCTCATCTTATCCCATCAGGACAGCTGGCCTCATTGAGCCTCAAGAAAGTCCATTTTCAGGATTTCCATTCTTTTTCTGAGTCTTCACCGGAGCACCCCAATATAGAAGTTCCTCAGAAGTATGCATGCAAGAGGCAGAATCTCGACTCCCTCAGGAGTAGTTAACCGAAGACTCTTGACTTTTGATGAAAGGAAGGGGGCCCCAAATCCCTCCTAGAGGACGTCTCATTTGGAAAGACTCTTGAACTATTGAGATAGAAAGGTGTGTGGTCCACTGAAGCTCCCTCCCAGGAGGATTTGTTTTTTCTTGAGACTTTTAGAACCATCCCACCTACTTCTTGGATGGTCTCTCTTGTGGATGAGATGGTAGACCTAATCTCGAAGCGTGCATAGAAGAAACTGGATGTTGCTGAAACCTGTCCCACACAAGCCTGATAAATTCTTGATATCACCCAAAGATTGTGGTGGCAGCCACCAAAAAGGAGCTTGCCAAAGTAAGCTGTTTTGTAAAAACCCCCAGCAGAGTCTCCAGGGTGCTGGACAGATTTGGGAAGCAGGTTTACACTTCAGCAACTTTTGGACTGAGAGTGCTGAACTACCTGTCACACGTGACACGTTTCTAGAGTGATTTGACAAAGACCCTGTTCATATCTCTCTTGCAATCCATTTCTGTAGAGGGCAAGAAAACTATGGGCTTGCGGTTGGCCACTTTCATTCCCTCTTGAAAGTCCTGATGTGCATCATTTCCAGTGAGACTGAGGGCATTTCGAAGGCAGAAGACATTAACCTTACTGTAATGAGAAATGCTTGGATGCATTTGTGCAACTTTGTGAGGCATTTCAAGGCATCCTTTAAATACCCCTTATGATGGTGTGAGACTCTTCGTGCCTCAAGTTAGGGATGCTCTCCAAAGGTTAGCAAGACTGGAAAATCCTTTCAGCTGTAGGAATATGAATGTTCTTCATGTTTCACTGTTGCAGTCATCACACTTGGGTTATCTGCCCGCAGGTAGCCCTCAGTTGGCCCGAATACCAGAGTCTTGGGGTTTCTGCGTCTGATGCTGTTGCCTCTTCCATGACGTCAGGTCTTCAGGGGTATAAAACATGCAACTGAAGCCATTACATCAGCTTTTCTTGCCATGCGGGAGCTCGAAGCAGAAGCAGTTCGCAAGTGCCGGTCGACCTCTTCCTGAAATTTTTGTTTTTCGAGTTTCAAACCTGAAGTCTTCTAATGCTAAGTACCCCGTTGGGGATCCTTTTTTCTTGCTTTAACTGATGTCAGAAAAAGTTAACAATTGTCTTGCCTGTGGAAAGCAAATACCTGACAGAGTTATTCATTCTTACTGCATCACCTGTTTTGGCCTGGACCACAACGTCCCTCGCTGTCGGTTTTGTGCCTTGTTCAATGCCTGAACTATTCTTCGTTGGGCTATTTTTGTCACTAAATTCTTTCTCCCTTGCTCACCGTATTCCAAAATGCTTTTCACGAGCCATCTGACTACCGATCTTCCAAAAAAACGCAAGGATAATGACAGAGACAGACCGCATAGGTCCAAAACTGCCAATGACTCTTCCGTTAAGCTTGTCGCCAGTCC